>NW_023502264.1:0-86631 GCF_013396075.1 Fusarium subglutinans
TAATTCCTTTTTATAACTTTAATAAGTATAATATTTATTATATAATAAAAAGTCTAATAAAGGTCAGACCAGGATAACCCTAGCTAGCCTAAGTAAATC
Organism: Fusarium subglutinans; assembly: GCF_013396075.1. Taxonomy (NCBI): domain Eukaryota; kingdom Fungi; phylum Ascomycota; class Sordariomycetes; order Hypocreales; family Nectriaceae; genus Fusarium; species Fusarium subglutinans. The sequence goes on from NW_023502264.1 coordinate 100, forward strand.
TTAAGTAAACCTAGATTATATATAATCTATAGCTACCTTCCTTAGCTAAACTTATACCTTATATTAATATAACCCCTTATTAAAACTAATATCTTTTAATAAGTAATAGTAATTACTATTTTTAAGTACCTATTTAATACCTTCCTTATAATTATTATAGTTATCTAGCTTATAACTATAGTTAGTAATATAAAGAAAAAAACCTAGGTATAATTTACTTACTAAATTAGCTAAACTAAAAGATATAGCTTTTTATAACTTAGTCCTAAAAAGCTTTTAACTAAACCTAAACTAAAATATAGCTTTATCTATAACTAATATAATTAGTAAAGCTTTTAACTAAACCCTTTTTTAAATAAGCTACTATTTTTATTAAAAGAAGCTACTAATTAAGCCCTTTACCTTAACCCTTTAGCTAGGTTATTAAGGCCTAAGCCTAGTTTATTAAGACTAACCTTTTATCCCTTTCTTTCTTTCTTTCTATTTATTAAAATTAACCTTTAACCTTCCTTTAAAACTAACTTTAAGATTTTTTATCTTTAAAGGCTAATTTTAAGCCTAACTTTTCTTTCTTTTTAAAACTAACTTTCCTTCCTTTTATCTTAACCTTTCTTTTCTTTAAAACTAGCTATAAAACTAACCTTTCTTAAAATAACCTTTTATAAAAACCTATAAGCTACCTAGGCTTATAAAAAAGACTACTAAGTCTATATATATAGTTTATATAATATACTCTTTTCCTTATAAAATTACCTTTTTAAGTACCTTTAAAAGCCTTACCTTAGCTAGTAGATTTATTATTAAAAAAAGCTAGCTTTATAAGACTTTTATTAAAAAAAAAGTCTTATAATACCTAACTTAAATTCCTTAAAACTAACTTTTAAGACCTAACCTAAGTATATTAGTTCTATAAGGCTAACTTATAAAATTAACTTTATAACCTTTAATAGAAAATATAGTTAAAAAAAACTAACCTTTAAAACTACTTTTAAAACCTTTAATAAAAAAAGTAATTTTAAAAGGCTAACCTTAAAGACCTTTATTAAAATAAGTAGTTACTATAATATAATATTTAGTTTTATAGAAATAAGCTATTTTAAAAGACTTTCTTTTCCTAGCCTAGTTAAATAAACTTGCCTTTTTAACTATTTTAAAAGACTCTTTTTTAGCTACCTAATTAAATAAACTTACCTTTTTAATTATCTTAAAAAATCTCCTTTTTACTACCTAATTAAATAAACCTTTTTTTAAAACTATCTTTAAAGACCTTAATTTTATAGCCTTATATAATAAGTTAATTCCTTTAGCTAATATAGCTATTATTATAGCTAGCTATAAAAACCTTTTTATTATAACTATCTTTAATATTATTTCTTAAGACCTCCTTTTTATAGCCTTAGCTAATAAGGCTTAAGAATTAGCTATTTTTTAAGCCTTTAAAAAAGCCCTTTTTATAGCCTCTTTTTAAAATAAGTTATTTTCCCTAGTTATCTTTATAGACCTCCTTTTACTATTTAATCTAATAAATTATAAGGACCTAAAGATAGGTTTCTTTTTTCTATTATACTAAGTATTTATTATATAATAAAAGGTCTAATAAGGATTAGACTAGGATAACCCTAGCTAGCCTAGGTAAATCTTAGGTAGACCTAGGTTATATATAGTTTATAGCTACCTTTTTTAGCTTTATATTAAACTTATATCTTATATTAATATAACTCCCTATTAGGACTAATACCTCTTAATAATATTAATATAATAAAGCTAGATTAACTTTAGGTATATTATAAGGTAAAATAGGCATTATTATAAGATTTATAAAAATTATTATAGTTAAAAGACTTATTAAAATTATTAAATTTAGTTTTTATAATAAATTTAAAGCTTTTAGTAATATTATAAAAGAAAAACTTAGTATTATACTAAAAATAATATAAAAAACAAATTTAAAAGGATAGAAATTAGAAAATTAAAATAAAATAATTTAATTAGTTAAGAGGGATATAAAAATTTTTTAAGGACCTACTAATTACTGTAATAGGTAGAGTGTATTAGTATATGTTCCCCGGAGCGTTGGTATATGATTTGGTATTGGTAGCAACGGGGGTCGCTCCGACGCCTCACAATCATAACACCGCTATACAGCCTTATAGCAGGACCAGATTCCTTCAGAGCATAAGAAACGAAGTGCTCTCGAAGTTAGGCACTGAGAGTTGGGCTAAAAGTTTAGGAATATGAAATCCGCTTGGCAGTGCTTGCTGGTCTTTGAAAGAGACAAAACCGATGCCTTCTATAAAGTGAAAAGACAAAGATGTTCTGGATAGAAGACTGGGTATGTTAGATGCTCACCCACATCACATCCTGGGCTGTGTCTAGCCAGCAAGCAGCCCGACAGATCGCGATTGTGGTTTGTCACCTGTCTTGGGGTAGGTGAGGTGTGGTAGCACAACAGGATCCCTCTCTGATGGGTTGTCTACCTGCACAGGTGTTGTCTCCAGACTCCACCGGACCTCTGGGCCGAAAGGCTGTGGGTGTCCCCAAGCCTTGACTGATTTGCCACTCCCAAGATACCGGTTAGGGCTATCTATAGTTAGTTTCTTCTTAATCACTGCTTTATCACCAACAATATCATCTCATGTGATGTCCTCCGGGACGCTATTCTGTGCTGTCACGTCGATAGTTGCCTATTGAATATGGACGAGGTCTTTGTTGGGCGGTAACGCAATGGCCAAGCGAGAAACCAGGGCATGGACAGGGGGAATAGCACACAACGCACGCGCACATACATACATACATACATACAGCACACAACATGAACAACATGAACAACAAGCTATGAAATCACCGATAGCCTAATTGAGAGGTACCTACGTTACAATGCTCAGTACCGACCAATTCTTTTCACTTTGGGACATACAACTCAACGCACTTTTTGTCTGTCCATTTCCTTTCACCACAGAGAGCTCACGTCGTCCAAGTTGAAGCTGTCAAGTTGAGAGAGCCTCAAAAAAGCAAAACAAGCATGGAGAGAACCACAATTCATGCCACGGTATGTGGAGCAACGAGCAATTAACCTTTCCTTTTCCCGGTTACCGCTGAAAATCAATTTGATACGTACTTACATACCTATGCGCTATGTACGGAGTACGGTAGTGGTGATAATGCTGATCATATCATGCGATCCTTGTCCTTGAGCTCTTTAACTGCTCAATAAACGAGACGAGACACGGCACGGTTAATGTCCAATATACGGCGTTATATCCAATGCAATGCAATGTAATGCCATGTCATGTCATGATACTCTATGTTTGTGATATGTTGAACGCCAAGACCTCAATTCACAGTCAGGGCAGAAAAGGACCTAACACGGAAACAGCAGGAGCAGTTGATCGTGCCTGCTGGATCGCTAGCCGAGGCCAATTACGAGGCCGCGGTTCCCTTAAGCGTGATCCGAGATCCAAGACATTTCCTCCAACATCCATCCTTGCGCAACCTCAGACAACTACCAGGTATAACACTATTGCCGGCTCGCTTACGCTGCCATTCGACCGGAAAACTACCCGCCGGCCTTTGTTGAGCCTCGGGCTTTAGCCATGCAGTTCTGTCAGTTGTGATGGGCAAATGAGAAGTCTGCGTCGTCACAGTGCAATGGTTTTTTCAGTACTTGACGATACTTGACAAGCAAGCCACGGCACTATCGCTTATTAGCCTCGCAAGCTCCCTGCACGTTGGAGAGAGAGACGTCGTTGTTGTTTCCAAATGCTCCGCTGCACCCTGGCTTGTCTAATGTGCAGCCCACAACGAAGTCGTGTTTTCTGGCTTGATGAGCATTGATATTCCTTCTCCTTGCTTCTTCCAGCCTGTCACATGCCACGTGGGATGAACATAATACTGATACCCACTCAGGAAGAAACGCATGTTGACGCCCATCGACCATTACTGTGTAGCTCAGCTGCTATTTCGTGCGTTGTACGACATAGCTCAGAGGTGTCGAAGCCTCGAATGCTTCACAAAACACACCGCATTTGGCCTGAAGAGACGATAGCTTGAATATCGGATCTCGAAAGCCAGCCGCTGGCAGGAAGGAGACTTGCACTCGCTGGTGTTGCAGCTACTGCAAATACAGTCAACCTCATGTTCTCCTGCGAGACCGGTAGATGGAAATCCACACAAAGAGCATAATCTCTACGGGCCCATGCTTTGACAGCGCTTGGTAATGCAGCTCTACGGCGTAGGTGATTAACGACGCATTATTGAGTCAGTGATGGCTAAGCTGGAGCCAAGAATTGGACGCATAACAGTGTTGTGTGTACACGCGAGTCAAGGTATAGTCGTTGGCTCTGCCACCGTTCTGCTTTTCACAGAACCACTTGTCCCCAGGCAAGCCATCGTCCTGTAAGGATTCACATCAACAATAAAGCCGGGAGACTTTAGAGATTTTCGCAGGACACGCTGTTCGTGCCTAAGAACTCAAGATCGGGCGAAGGGGTCGGTTGAGCGATAATACTTGACACAGCAGCTGAAAGAAGAAGTTTTAAAAAAAGAGGCACACGACACAAAAACAAATAAGACATGCCGTGGTGATTTCTGTGGATAACATTGGGTGTTGGTTCATTTCAGCTATCCTTCTGCATATTACGGATAGTCTCTATGCTGTGGATTCTAACTCTCTCCAGGAGTGCCTTGGGAATGACTTGACAGATACCATGAACCCCCCATCAGTCAATACCCAGTCCATTACTAGTATACTAAGTTCTTTACAGCTCTCAAGCATTGCCAAACTCGGATCTTCCTAGTTTCAAGTACTCCGCTATCCCGCGCCGAAAACCTGTGCTTGCGCCGTGACCACGGAGTCGACGTGGACGGGACGTGTCACACCCCGGACCTGTCAACACGGGGACCGGCGTGTTTCGGGTCGGCCTGCAAGTCCAGTCGATCTTCTTCACTAACCTCGACTTCAGCGATGGCTTATCCCACACTCCTCTCAGCCAGCTTCTCGAGACTGCCGTTAGCTCCGCCTACCATAAATGGATGCCAGGAGGTGACGGCTGAGTACTGAGTCTCTGATGACGGGCAACAGAACGTTTGTTAGACAACGAGGGAGGTGACTCTGACAAATAGCCGGATATGCTGGACAGGCATCCGATGTACACCAACTTTGTACTGATTCATACTGCCTCGATCAACCAAACTCATATATCACAACATTGTAAATGAAGCTGTCTCACTGGGACCGCCTATCATAGAGTAGATCAATTTGGGCCAAGGGCAGCGTCCGGAATACGCATTCAGGCTTGATTTATAAACTCTGCCGAAGTGCTCTGATGTCTAGAGCTTCAACATATGTTAGGCATTCGATTCCTCAACGAACAAAGGCAGAGCGTAAAATGGTCAGCACAAAAGAGAAAACAACTGAGACAACAGAAGCACAGGGGTCGCGGAGTCGGAATCAGCATTGCATGCGCTGCCACAGGATTGTGTTAAGATCCCGGCCGAGAAGAATCTTGTTGATCGAACGAACCTCTCTCAAAATGCAGCCGAGCGGCGTCTACGCTTAAAGGACGCGCATCAAAGAGGGTGTGGTGACTGCTACGCCCCTGTCGCTGTGCAAAGTCCATGGATTCGGCCATATCTGCACACGACGGCACGCAGGTAAGACGATTTGGATTATCAGTCAAGTGGCACACCTAATTATTGCATCACTAAGTACAAGGGTTGTCGGCACCACCCAGGAGGTTATTAGGGGTTGAGAGTGTGAAGAGGATCTTCTGTTATAGGTAACTAACAAGACATCTTCAGGGACATTCGTTGTATAGCAACCACCCGTGCTGCAAGACTAATGTGAGCTGCAAGAAATGTCAGGTAGCATTTGACCAGGGCCCTGGCAGAATCTGCCTTTCAGGGCGGGCCGTTGCCGATTTATGATTCACGAACATGGATACAAGGCACAGGAACGACGCTTGAAAAGCTAGTAATTGTGGTCCCGAGATTTACAGCTCATATCTTGAATTGTTCTTACAGCATGGCATGCCAATGCTCGGGCCTCAATGCTTCATGGCAAAAACGCCAGACATGAGAAGCATCAATGCATGCGACGTAGTGGGCCGGGCAGAAGACACAAGAGCAGCTTTTGCCACATCAACGGGCATATGCAGGGCCTGAGGGAACAAAAGAGAAAACACGACATCAAAGCGTGACACCAGAAATCGACTGCCACAAAAAAGGTCATCTTCAGCCATGAGCTTCGGGTGTGGACGATGCAGCAACGAACCCTTGTCAGGGACCAGGGGTCATTCAACACCATTGACTATTGTGTCGTGGCCTGGTGACGTCGTGTGCGTACTTTACTGTCCTATCAAAAAAGGTCTGATCAACAGCAACCCGACCTGTGCTCTCAATAGCTCACGTTATTCTGACCTCAATTGGGTTTTTGTGCCCATTGGCGAGTGCGTGATTCAAGATAACTCATCGACGCGCAAGCAGATGCATGGAATACGAAGTCATAAAGTATCGATGACCGATGATTGTTCCACCGCTCTACAATAACGCCTCTATCACGGCAAAAGCCTATCTGTCCTTGTCTTGTGTACGTGCATACGTACTTTGACTTGCCCTCGAATATCCGTCTCTTTCTGCTTCTGACTAACTTGGGTTTATTCCTCCCAGAAGCCAGGGAAAAGGTACTCTACCTTCTTCATGGCCTCGGGATCACGGCCAGCTGGCTTGGTCATGAACTTGACGGCTCCTTGAGAGGCACCAGCCCAGTGCTTCGCTTGGACCAGGTCGCTGTTCTCGAGCTCAGCAAGTCGATCCAGGACACCCGCTACAAGTCGCTTGGCATTTTCGTTGTTAGCCTTCATGTACTTGATGACCAGCTCGACATTAACATCCTCAAAGGAATGCCAGCAATCATAGTCAGTGGCCATGGCAATCACCTGGTAGGCCAGCTCGGCCTCGCGGGCAAGCTTGGCTTCAGGAAGGGTCGACATGTTGATAACAGATCCTCCCCAAGACCTATACATGTTGGACTCAGCACGAGTTGAGAACTGCGGTCCTTCTAGATTGTTTGTCAGAGGAAAAGGTCATGTAATTGGCACTGCTTCAACGGGTCTCTTACCCATGACGATGACCGTGCCCTTCTCGTGCAAGACAACGCCGTCACCCTCCATATGGGCTGCACAAGCCTTGACCACGTTGGCAAGGCCTGCATCGAAAGGGTCGGCGAAGCCAACATGTCCAACTACACCGCCCTCAAAGAAGGTAAAGGGACGGATACCCTTTGTGCGATCAATGACCTGGTCCGGGACGACAAAGTCCATGGGCTTGATCTCCTCTTGCAAGGAACCGACGGCGGAGAAGGCAATGACGGATCTAACACCAATATGTCGTAGGGCAGCGATGTTTGCGCGGTTCGGGACCTCGTGAGGAGCAAACTGATGGTGAACACCATGCCGAGCAAGGAAAGCGACGTAGCCACCTTTATGGGAGAGGATCTGGATGGGCGAGGCCGGGGGCCCCCAAGGGGTAATAGGGTTGAGAGCAGCGACGGGCTCGAAGCCTTCGAGCTGACCGAGACCAGTACCGCCAATTACGGCGATATGGACAGGCTCTATGAGGGTGATGCGAGAATCAGTATTGCGCTTATATTGATAGATAGGTATGGACGGATAAGGTAGTCTACACACTGTCGAACGTAGTGGGGAGGTCACTCATAGTGACGAATTGAAACCGAGATTAGTTGGAGCAAGGACTTGGAACGATGATGAGAATGAGAGGTTATCGTCGTCGCAAAGAAATATCTGCCGTGAACCTTGGTCCCTCAGCGCAGCGCAGCTTGGAACTAACGTTAGTTAGGTGCCTTATTACCTACCTAGGTAGCTACCCCGCCGCCATGACCACCTAAGCAAGCTTACGTGCTTGGGCAGAGGTGGGATGGAGGGGTCGTGGACCATTGTGAGCTCTACCATTGGTTGACACATTTGAAGATATTAAATCTTTGGCATGAGATTGCTATTAGTTCTATTGTAAAGATTCTAAGTACCTAACTACATACTTACCGTGCTGTGTTTATATACTTGTGATAAGCTTTACTGTTATCATAAGAACCTCCCAAGGTTTGCCGTGACACAACATCTCGAACTAATGTGTTATCACCTCACAGTGCTTTCTGCTCTACGTTATGTACACTACCTCGTCTTGAGAGTAGCTATCAAAAGTCTTTCTTCAAGTATATCTCAAGGGTACTTCAATAGATTATTTTACGCCTTTATTCCTATGTCGATGTTTTGTTCTATTGAGGCGCCTTGTGTTACCGTTTGGCTTGACGGGGCTGAGTTCTTTTATGCTTAGGACTTTGTTGGCATTGACCCAATAAAGGTATTCATAATTCAGTGATGGAGCGGAATCTGCGCTGTTTTAATTTTTATCTTTTGCTAATCTTGTAATCTTATGCGCAGCCTCGACTTTCACGGTCTCACTCACTCACTACACTCTCTCTCTCTTATGCTGACCAAGCCGGCCAAAATTTTCCGACCTAACCAAGTTGCTAACCTAAGGTAGCTCCGCCAAAATTTAGCCCACCACAACCTCACGCATCAAATAGTCTGGCAGCCACAACTTGTCAGCGACTTTATATGGATGCCATGACGAGAAATGATAAAATGACCCGACTTCCCGACAACGCCAATTTACTGAGCGAGGCTCATGAGAATGGACCTGATGAAACCATCGAGGAGCGATGCTTCGCTGCCGCCCTCGTCTGTCTTGAAGGCCACTACACTCAGTCCCCTCCCATGGGCCCTCAGACAGCAGCTAAAGTGAGCTCCATGATCACAAAAACATTAGAGAAAACACATACAATACGCAAGGCTCGGTAAGCCTCAGCCTCAGCTTCAGCCTCGCTTTCTATGCGGATCTCATCACTGACGAGCCTGCAGCGAGGCCATCTCAAGAAATGTGGCGATTTGGATCTGGCTCACAAGAATTTTTGCTGCTGCCATACCCAGCCTCACCACACGATCTGTAGGGCCGCTGTCGAGCCTCAACGATCCAGACAAGGGCGTCACTCCTCAGGAGAGCACTGCCTTGATTGTCATGAACCATGCCACAATCAAGGAGGATATAGCGACTCTCATCAAGCTTATGCACATCGCCAGGAATCTCCTCGTGAATGCTGAGCCCGAGGTGCCGCAAGACATCTGCGCGGCGGTTCACTTTGATCAGATGGTATATCAGACCATCATTCTCTGTGTCAACGTAACGAGTAAGGGCTACGACGGAGAGATTCTCGATGAGAACCAGAGATTAAAGCTCGGTGATGTCACAGAGCTATGTAGGTATCCGTGGTCTTGAGACGCATACTCCCACACTAACAAAAAGGACAATCTAGACAAAAAGCTGCTGGTAACTTCATTACAGCAAGCCCACAACTGGACTGCGAAACACGACAGGAACAAAATGTCTTTTTGGTTTGACGTCCTATTTGACGACGACGGCGCGCTTTCGGGTCCCGAGGAGAGTCTAGGCGATGGCTCAGGCTTCCGGCCAGACGTGGCAAAGCTACAGGTCCAGCATTGGCTCGATAGGAACTCCAAGCTATGTGACACTGCCAGGAAGCTGCTCAAAGATTACGCCCAGAACCAAGCCTCAAAACCACCCGGCAACCTCGCCCCGATTAGACCTCTGGCTTGGAACTGGCTCCCGGACGGCTCTGTGGATGTTCCTGGAGATGTCGCCAACACTGAGGACAAAATCAACCCGGTGTGGAAGCCCGATGAGACGGACAAATTCGAACAAGATCGTGCATATGGGCGCGTCTCGAGAGAAGTTGATACCTGGTGGCTGAACGCCCGCGACCCTAATTACGAAGAATGGCTAGTCCTGATGCCATCTGTGGAGTTTGCCCAGAGCCGCCTGGAACATTGCCGCAATAATCTCGTGCATCGATATGCTCACTCTTGCGGAACAGACCACTCTCCGCCGCCAGGTGTTGTTGAAGAGGAAGAGCTCTCGGAACACGAGCATTGCCATCACTGTGAACACGATGATCATCAGCATGAGCATGAGCACGATCACCACGACCATCACCACGAGTGTAACCATGGTCATGACGACCACGATCACGACCACGATCACGACCACGATCACGACCACGATCATGACCACGAAGATGACCAGGAGTGCGTATGCCAATGTGATCACGACCATGACCATGATCATCACCATCACCATCATGATCATGATCATGATCATGAGTATGCTCATGACTACGTGGAGGACATCATGGACGAAGAAGACGCTGACGATGACGAGTCTTATGGAGAGGGACCACTGACCGGTCTGCTGACTGAGGTGCCTAACATTTTGGATCCCAAACAGATCGAGGCTCTGCACATGATTGTCAAGTCATGCATTTTGGACAACGCCGGTTCAGGGTTGACTCGAGCAGGCGAGAACCTCCAGAAGACCCGGTGTCGCATGTTCCTGGCCCTCGACTGCGGAAAGAGTCTCCTCAGAGAGATGCTAGTCTTCATTGCTGTCTGGGAGAAGGATGAGCAGTCTCTCATCTTTCAGGTCACTACTCAGATCGTGGAGGCCCTTCACCACAGCGCCTTGATTCCATATGCCTGGAACTCGCTGCGTATTCCCAAGGATATCATCTCGCCCGCTCAGACAGTCCTTCTACGACTTGTCAACCACATGTTCAGAGCTCGTATAAACAACAGCTCAGCTTCTCAGGAGACAAAGGACAATTCCCGTGACATCAAGCTTGTTCACTTCTTCTTGAGTTTCTTTCGGAGCCGTATCGTCCCCGAATGTGCCGCTCTCATGCATCTTCAAGCTCAAATTCGGGAAGAGAACTGTGATCCTTCCGAGTTTCCAGTGGATAGTTGGGATATGGAACGTGCCAAGGATGGTTTGGCTCAGTACCTCGATTTTCTCACGACTGTTGCTGAGATGTTGGACACTCGAGCCAAGCTGATCGAGTGGGAGGCCATCTACGATCTTATCACGATCTTGACTGGACTAGAGGCTGGAGTGCCAAAGAAGCCTCTAATCGAGCTCCCTAAGCGGTCACCCCGGAATGACAGTGACGGCAACCCCATGATTGAGCGGCCATACGCTGCTACAGATGATGGACTCCCCCCGTCGCCACCACCTCCTCCTCTGCAGGAGCCAGCGCATAAGTTCCCCTGGTCCGGGATCAAAGCACAAATCTTTACCATCATTGCCACTCTCTTACAGCCACCTCAAGGTCAGAGCAGCCCTGGCAACCCTGATGTGCAGATGCAGATGGTCAAGTACAACGGAATCGTACCTCTTCTCAACTGCTGCGCCTACGACGACCACAACCCATATGCCAAGGAGCGGGTGACGATTTGTCTCAAGTGGCTGCTGGACGGCTGCGAGGCTGCCAATAACTTCTTCCGTGAACTTGTCAACCTCTCGCCACCGCCTAACCTTCGGCCTGCCCCTGGCGGCACCACCGTGTCAACGATAAGGGTTGATGGTATTCAAGGCGAAGTCAAGGTGCAGGTCCGCTCAAGTACGTCTGCACCAGGCGAACAGGAGACTAGTGACATTGTGGACGGAGCTGGCAGGATTGATCTCAACCAACCCAGTGGACGAGGCAGCATTGAAGATGATTTCATGGCATAGGTAAATGCCTATATTTTCGTCATGGGAAATATAAGAGAATTTCCACATGGTATGGAGCTTAGCATAGCGCAGGGCGTCTGGAGACTACTGGTTAAATGGCTGGACTTTGGTTTGGTATTTGCGAAACTTCTCAATCAGAGAGTTCAACTCGAACTAGAGGGATGAGATACTGGGATGAGTTTCTGTTTTCTGAATACGGCTGGAGTTTGGACAAATATGTAAAAGTTGTGTGCTTATTAGGGATATCTGGTCTGGGTGTGGACCTGCATAGGACTGTAGTGAGCAAAAGCCAAGCTCTTGATTTGTTAATCTTTTGTCATGTTGGACAGGTATTACCCAGAATACTAAGCACATTTCAGATGAAACATCACATATCCGCATCCAATCATGAAGAGTGTCAATGCACTATCAATTCAAGGCTTCATATAATCTATCACTTCCAACTAGTCTTGTCCATTTGCGCCCGTAGAATAACGCTACGTTGACTTGATTCTTTGAGAGATCAGCAACCCAAAGGTGTGACCGTCAGTCAAGCACTTGGCCTGTAGACAGAACTATAGTAAGAGTCCGACTCGTTGGAGTGTCCCTCTTATCAAAGCGCCGACCCAGCCGGCGCTTTGTCATATGGAATGCATAGTCTAGAGCATGTGTTTCAGGGACGTCATCGCAAGATGTGCACTAATTACAAGTAGTAATCAACAAATGCGGTGGGGTTCGGCATTGGAAACACATTATTTGTATGGGTGTCCGCCAAGCAAGTGTCCAAGTTATCACCGCACTTACACGACGGCTCCCTTCTCTGTCAGTGTCTGAAAGAGTGTCTATCCTTGGTATGCTTAGACCATCGACACCACGTACAGTACATTAGCAGTATCCACTGACTAGAGCTTGCTTTATCCTTCTGAGCTATCAATCAGCTCAGACCCTCCTTGTAACTTGTTGAAGCCATCGCCAAGTTCTGACACCACACTTTATTTGGCGCCTTTACCAAGTTTGGCAGTGACAGGAAACGTCGGGGACCCATTTTGCTATCCCTTGACTTGGTTTTTTTTTTTTTTTTTTGGTTTTTGTACACTAAGGGTACAGCATAGGTCTGAGCTGAGCTGTCAAGCCCTTGGCTCGATCTTGTGGCATGACAGGGAGGTCTGGAGATCGAGACAAGGGTCTTCGGTTGATACGGGACAATCACAGACAAATGCCGGCGGAACAAGAAATCCTGTTGGTACAGAATGTTTATTGTCTGGTGTATATTTCCATGATCTGACATCCGCAGTCAGGTCATCCTCGGCATTTCCAGATCCTGTATCCTATCGTATTCTGACTCAGGTCCTCGTGACCATCTTGTTTCGCCCCTCAAATCAACAACACGCAATGCCGAGCAAATCAAATCAAATCAAATCAAATCAGATGCGTGTATGTATGTATGTGTGTACTCCTCCTGCGCCTGACATGGTATGCTCGTGCCTGACAGCGACGTCTATGATAAATAAAAAATAAAATAAAATAAAAAGAAAAAAAAACTGTCTTTTCCCAACCCACGTTGCCGTACTATGCAAGCCCGAGCTTGATTTCCAGCTAACAAAATCTAAAAATCCACAAGTCGTACATGGGATCGTAAATCATCAGACTATGATAAGAAAAGACCAAAACGGTGAGAACAGAATAAATAACAACGCTTAACCATTTGTTCTAGTAATAAAGACCTGAACACCTTGAAGTGCTTCTGATATGAGGAGCCGTAAACGTTTTGGCGGGAAAATAACATGCCAATGAATGCAAAGGGTATCGTAAATATTCATAAATGCCTTAAAGCAAAGAGATACCGGAACTGGGTGAGGACTTTAAGTCCACAAAATGGAGTGAGTGCAAGTCGCACAAGAATCTCGAACAACGCTGGTAGGCCAGGTTCGTATGTCGATAGATGTAAGAAGGTAATGTCGTTATGGAATTTCGTCAAAGAGAGCCCAGGTTTCATTATCTCGCACTGTATGGATGACGTCGTTGGCGGTTCAATAGTTGATACTATCACTCTATTGTCAAATCGTCGTCGGGTCGGCAGTGTGATCATACACTTCAAGATTGCGGTTGGCTTAATCACTCAATCCATCTCGCTCAGAAAGCCGATGCAATAACGAAGGCCAGTTTCGTCAACAGGGACGGGGATTATGGTGAGTAGGTTGTTGAAGGGTTGGCCATATTTCTTGTAGTTGGTGACGGGGGTCTGAATCTCCCTTCCAGCACAGACGGCCTGACGCATGCGGTGTGAAGCGACCTTGTCCGTACCCTTCCTGTCGAGAGATCGTTCAAGCCCTGGTGGTGCCTGGAGGAAGCGGCAATTTCGCCCAAGAACCTCACGAGCTGTGTATCCAGTGAGTTCGGAGAACGAGTCAGAAACATAGACAACGGGGGCATCGGCTTGGCCCATATCGCACACGACAAGAGCGACAGAACAGTCCACTGGACCAAGAACAACTTGAGGGTTTGGCCGGCCCATGACACGGAACTGTTTCGCTGTTAGTGGCCTGTGGGCAGAGAAGTGAGGGTGTAAGTCGGCTCACCAAGATGGACATGATGTCGATCCCACTGGGAGCGTAGAGCCCGGGGTAAATGACGGGGTCTTGAACTCGACGCCAAGTACCTGCAGAGTTCACTGTGCCGTCAACGTTGAAAGAGCCCTGTTGAGGAAACTCATACTATGAAAAGTCAATGGGTGTTACTTTGAAAGAAGGTCAAATTCGAAACCTACATCGAGAGCATTGACCTCCCAGGGATTCATAGCTGGAACTGTCTTGGACGCCATGGCTGAGCAATGAGGAGAGGGCGAGCGTGAGGATGGAAAGCCCAGAGGTAGTGTTGAAGAGATGGCACGCATAGAGGCTGTCATGTCGAGGATAACAGGAGATATGAGTAAGGTGATATATAGGCCCGGGCCCCTGTGTCCTCAGCTGAGGTAGCACCAGAATAAACGCGGTAAGGTATGACGGAGTCAGTCAGCAGCGGTGCAAGTTGTTGGAGCCGTCAGGTATCAGTCGGATAGAAAAGCTGGAAGCGGATAGGTTGCAAGTTTGAGGGATGAATGAAGTGGCAGGTATGTAAGCGAGGAGGAACTCGTGGATAGTCCAGGATGCGGCTGGATAGTTATCCCAGATGAGGCCCAGAAGACAGTCAGACTTGTCAGGGAATAACTGTGCGGGCGGAGCTTTCAGAGGTTTCCAAATGCGAATGCAAATCGTGATGGACCCTGAAAGGGAATTGACAGAGACGGCGGATGTGTTGGGGGGCGTGGGTGATGACGATCTGGTGTGTGTGTAGCGTAGTGTAGTGTAGTGTAGTGTAGTCTTGGTATGGCCGAAGTAGTTGTTGTGTTGTTGTTGGGGGTTCAAGTAGGGCGTATTTCACTGAGAACAAGGACAGGACATTTTCGTGGATGAATGGTTGTATTTGAGCATGATTTGCACCTTTTGGTGAGTCCTGGAGGGTTTGCAATACAGCCTCATATTTGCTTCGACAAGCAGCAACTCGAAGCATGAGGTGTGTTTGAATATCACAGCCAGGTGTATGCATAGTACGTACGGGTAGGGGGTAAAGAAACCCAATTCGTAGGGTCTCGTTCGATTGGTTCAAAGTGCTCGATTCTCATGGTCCCCGAGCAGTTGAAGAGATCACCAGCAACAGCCTCGAGACACAAGATCGGTACTCATCGACCAGAATCTCCACTTTAGTCTAGGAACGACCTGTCAGATTGCTGAAACCTAAAGATACGTACTGCTGAGATCGCTGTGCTTTGAGCTAGACGTCTGGATCGGTGCAATAGACTGTATCTTGTCATCGGCAGTTTTCTTTGTAAATCAAGCCAAATATACGGAGTGCGGAATAGTACTACAGTGCCTCACAATATCTTTCAGATTCATTATCGATTGTCATTTTTGATTGGTTTCTTCTTGGCGTTTCAAAGTCGATAATCAGATGCATGAGATATTGATCGCTCCCGGGTTGTTTTTGTTTTTTGTTGTTGCTTTTTGTCCCGTCACCCGTCTTCACGGTGGCTTCCTAGTTAATAGCATCGACGATGCGCAAACATCAACGTTTGTCGGCCTGGACTCGATTGATCTGGGCCCTCCTCGCTAATATCTGCAACACATGTGCTTGTGCTTATGCGTATGCGTATGCGTTGTTGACGAGCCTTGGCCCATTTCACAGGCGACCGTCTCTTGCATGATCGATGCTGTAGCCGATGCGCGATGTACAGGTCCAGGATGAGAAAGAGTTTGTTTGGTGTTGAGGCGCGATGGCTTGCTAAGGCTTCGATGTGTGGAACCAAGTCTTGGTTGCCGTGATCAAACACAAGCACATTGGGGGCTTCCGTCTCCCCCACCCGCCCTATTCTCTTTTGTCTCCGATTCAAGACACACAAACGCCTGAGAGACAAGGATTTCACTGGTCGGTTTTCGCCAACGACCGCAGACATCGGAAAGTGCATCGAGATGTTGGCGAAGGTCCATGTCCAAGGCTATGACTATGACACCGTGCCTGGTCCTTGTAGAGTCTAGACCTTCACCATCGTCACTGGTGACGCTGAGTGGGTAGGTAATGCAGGCAGTCAGCCGGGCCAGGCTGGGCTGGGATAACCCGTCCTCGCTTCTGAAGCTGCAGTTGACGTCGATGCATTATTGCCCCGACATTGGTTAATCGGTCGTTATCGTTGTGGTTTCGTATTTGTTGATGACTGCTGTGCATCTTTTGGCGGTTTATTATACTCGCTATAAATGACAGATAGTTGATTCTCATTAATTATCCTCTTCATTTTGTCAAGGTGGCATGGATCAATGACGCTGCGACTTCAGGCTTCTGAGGGAGGGACCCTGATTGGCGTCGATTCCCGCCATTCTTCAGATCGACAGGCGCTTTATTTGAGATCCTTGCTCTGTGCGGTTCGTTCGCGAAACATGTCATATTGTCGTCTTTGACTTTGTGACACTCAGTTCATCGAGATGTCTTTCCAATCAATCCATGTGAGTGAAGTAGCACCGTTTGGGCGCCTGCCAATGAGAGCCACAGGCTTTCAAGCCGGTCCAATCAAAAATGTGAATACAATGACTAGAGCGAAGATCTAGGGTAGGCTATATCTTCGAATCTAGGCCCACTCACCCATGTGAATGTCCCGTCGCGTCTCTCTTTCAATTAACGCGTGCTGCGTCGCTAACAGAGACTACCTTACACTCCACCGACTGCTCAAACAGCAACACAATACTCAATTCACTAGGTATACAGTTGCCATATCAAGATCTCGACATGTCTCGGAGAGGCACCAACCGCACTGGTAATTCATCTACAGCTATAGAATTACCTGAGTACGAACCACCAGCATGTCCACTCACCGACGCTGCTCGCCGCAAGCTGCACGACTTGTCACACTCCCGCTCAACGGCCGCATATCAACAGCAGATCAACGAATCTATCCGGTTACTTGGCTTTAGTGTCAGTGATATACACGAGCGATTGCGCGTGCAGCGTGAAGAATTGGCCCGTCTCAAACTCCGGAGAGAGGAGAGGGGTACAGAGAAATCTGAGGACGAGCAACGCCTTGAAGCTCATCTCCCTGAATTGGAGGAGCGCATTAACACACTGACAGCAGCATCGGAACAGGCCATTCGTGATATGATCGATCACAGAGCCGAATTGGAAGACGAAGATGTCATGTTCGGCGAGTTGTATGACAAGGCCAGTGCAGAAGCTGCCCAACAAAGAGAGGTGGACGCCCAACGAGGCGAGCAGGACGACGAGCAGGAGCCGTTAGCTGCAACAAGCATACTTGAACTCTACAAAGAGCTGCGCCAGAAGAAAGACAGTGAATATACCAAAATGTCCGCCCATCAGCGTTATGCTCTCAATAACGACTACGCTGGCTTCAAAAAGCTGTGGCACGATGCTATGGCTGGCGATGAGGGGCCTCCACTCCCCGATGCCTCACGCTGGTTTACTTCCGATGGCGAGCCTATCATGACCGGTGATGTCAAAGGAGCAGGTGCCGGGGACGGAGACGACGACGACGATATTGCTGTTGAGCGCGAGGTCAAGAGCATTAACTGCCCTTTGACATTACAACCCATGAAGGATCCCTACACCAACCGAAACTGCAAACATACATTCGAAAAGGCCGCTCTGCTCGAGTATCTACCCATGAGAGGAGAGTCTCAATGTCCACAAGCAGGATGCTCACAGGTCCGCTCACTCTCCATCATTCAAGTGCTATTGACTAACGTCGTGAACAGAAATTCACGCGTGCGCGATTCGACCACGAGTTCTTCCAGGACCAAGCCATGGCGCGCCGTATCAAGCGTGTTCGTCTGGCACAGCAGCAGCAGCAAATGATGGATGACGAAGACGAAGGCGACGGCGACGACGAACTTCGAGTTAAAGGCTCACAGGCCGTCCCCGGAAGGCCGCTCAAGAGGGAAAGGAGAGGAGAATGACCGCAGTCTTGGCTCAAACGTGCGAGTTTGTTCACTACGAAGACACGATGAAATGATACCCCGCCAGTGTTAGACCTGATAGAAACCAATCTAGCGATTGAGAACAGTCTTCAGATGCCGCACATAGGTATGTTCTTCAATGAAAATTGAAGAACAGAATGGCCCGCGAGAATCACACGACTTGTAGAAGCCAAGAGGGCATTCCGGAATGTGCTATAGTTTGCTCTATGAATATTATATATACGACAACGTAGGGTATCTTGAGTTTTCATTACCCCCCTGTGCTATACGGTTCAACGAACCTCATGCGAGTAAGAAATACACGATGCGATGCTTTTCCAATCCCTGTGCTAATTACCATTGCCCATGAAACCTTGGGGGATAACGCCGTGAGTTTTCTATAACAATGTTCTCTGCTCGTGCTACGCAGGTGCAACACACAATACAGTGTTCCCTCAGACTTGGGGGGCTCATGCAACGGCCTGCAATACCAATATGCCAGCAATGGCAACTACTAGTCCTGAATTGGGCGGGTTCCATGCTGCAGCATCAGGTGTTTCAGTTGCTGTGTATACACCGGTCATATTCGATGTTGAGCTGGGACCTGAAGTTGATGTTGTTGGTGTCTCCGTCGTCTCTGCTTGCAGCGGCCAATCTTCCTTAGAGGTATACAGTATGCCATTGACCACAATTCCTTTGTCATCCTTGACTAGTTCCTGGGCGGCCTCATCGCAACTGCCTTGGAAGTTACGAACGTAACACGTAGGATTCAATTGCTTAGGAAGATCTTCAGTATGAGTCGCATTGGCATAACCTGTGGTATTATACGTGGCGACATCAATGTCCTTGCCAGTAGAAATCGAAGTGCCCAGGATGATACGAGCAAAAATCTGAAAGGCAGTCTCAGGCTGATAAGCAGGCACGGCGTGGCCTGCTTGGTAAACACGACTGAAGGATAGGTTGCCGAACTGACGAACAACACCACCAATGTACGAATCGTTGACGATGATGGGTGCGTATCCAGCGTCAGGAAAGCGAATACTGTATTCACCGCCTGCTTCGCTGGCCAGGCTTTGCGAAACAGCTTCTCCACCAAGCCAATTGCATATATAGTCACGATCTCCATATATCAGGGCAACCCGTACTCCTGAGTTGAGGAGAGAAGCTAGACGGGCGATATTGCCGCCACGCGCCTGATCGCCCGTGGATTGGAACTCGAGATTGACATTTATGTTGGTCATTGTAAAGTTGATAGGAGAACCGATAGCCTGTTGCACAGTGTCTTGGTTGAGGTATTCCAAGAATGTCATGGGTGGGAAAGGGTCGGCTAGGGGCGCAGCAAGATCGTACCAGCCACGACCTGAACTAGAGTAGGCGTTTTGAATGTCATTGCAGCTACTTTCAGCCTCAAAGCAGATCTTATTGATAGATTCCTCGTTCCCTTCGCCCTCGGGATCGCTAACTGATGCATCGGTGGCGCATTTCTGAAGAAGATCGCGACAGCCGCCTTCAGCAGAGAACTTGTCGAGGTTGAACTTGGCGTCGCTATCAGATAAAGCCTTGTAGCCATATGTATTATCACTGGCAAATGTTGGATAGTAAGGTACTTGAATGTCCATATCAACGCAACCATTGACGATGCCGAGAGAACTAAGATGGACGTCAATGGTTGAATTGCGTGGTAACTCCCCACTCTCTCGGCGAGCGTTTTGCTGTACAAAGGTTTCCGCGAAGATAGGCCCGTAACGGCCACCGTAACTCTCGGCAAAGAGGTTAATGCCAAGTGAGCTGTTGCGAGAACGCGAGGCAGGCTGGTATTGTGGGAACGTGGTCAAGAAGCCCTGGACCATATGCCAAACGGCCATGGCAGCGGTCTCAGTAGTATTGGCAGTAAAATTTCCATTGTTGGAACTGAAAGTGCCATTGCGAACGAGCCATTCTGGAAACTCCGGGTAGGAGGACACTGGAGGCGCAGTAACATTTTGACTGAAAAAGTCTATTGTGCCGTTGGTAGGCGTATCGTATGAAAAGCCGACTTGGTTGGGCTAGAAAAGTGCATGTGAGCTCTTGGTGAGTTGGTGATGATGCTCGAGGTTTACCTACCTGATCGATAAAGAGCATGTTGGAGGCTCGATCCCAGCCCCATTCTCGTACAAGCGTCTCATATTCATTGAAACCTTTTTCGACAACTTCACAAGGCCCGTTGCCGGTGAAGAAACCATAGAGTGAGCTGGATCCTGGTCCTCCATTGAGCCAGATAGTAAGACTGTCAGTACGCTCACGAGCCTCAACAAACCAAAAGAAGAGATTGGTTGGATAATCCCCGGGAATCGACACCCAACCTGTGTACTGCTTTTGAGAGTCGAATGCTGTAGAACAGATGCCTTCGGGAGTTTTATAAGAGACAGTCACATCCCGATTTGCTGGTGAACGGACGACTGTGAGGTTACGCGCCTTAGCATCAGAGCTAGGGATGAATTGTGCGAAGGACAGAGAGATCAAGGTAGAAACAACAAAAAACGGTATATAAAGAGGCGAATAAATGAGGCGACGAACCGCCATAACGGCGGAGGAAGAGGTGAGATTCCGTAGCAATGTAACGATCAGGTAGATATTTCAAGAGTGGTGAGAGGGGATGGTAGGAGTCGTCGTCATCCAACAAATAATCAAACCCATAGCAAGACAATAACTAAAAGGGCGAGACAAGTCAAGTCAAGCAAGACACCAGCGAGCGATTGATTTGATTGAGACAAGACCTGCCGAGACGGGAAAAAAAAAAAAAGGAAGAAAAAAGACGGATAAACGACTGATAAACGACTGATAGACAATGAAATAGAAACACTGGAATAGTTAAGGAGCAGTTGTCAACGAACGACAGCCATTATTAGAAATGGTACCTTGAATTTGATGTAGGAGAAAGAGGAAAAGGCCGATCAATCCAGGAGGAGCCCAGTCAAGTGGGTTCCATTCCAGTCAGACGGGGAGTGGAGGAACCGTTGCAGCTACAGTTACGGGGCAGCCACTGACTGACTCCTCGCAGCCATGAACCTGGTCTTGCACTGTATCAGAGCCTTCAGAGGTTGATCATAGGGCATTTTGGGCCCTGTCAGCCTACTTAATTAGCGGAATCTGCCCTGGCGCTGTCGGCTAAGGTGGGGTTGTTTCGGGTGGCTGTAGGTACGTAATTGTCTGGTCAAGAATATCAAAACATGTGAAGACCTTGCTAAGGAGGTAGGTAATGGATGTCTGTTGCTCGGGAGAAATACACCAAACAGATACCTGATGCTCAATGAGAGGCATTGTTTGTTCTGTACAAGTTGATGTGCAACACGAAAACCTGTTACGCCAAGGATGATATACCCAGTAAGCTGTAAATCCTCGTTAGTGGTAGGGTGATCCAGGAGCATGGAGCTGTATCAGCTCGCACAGCCGCAGCATGCTTTGAGATGTTACTTGTTCGGTGGTGCACATTCCGACATTAGGAACTGCTAGTTCTGACTGGCTACCGGCCAGCCTTACAGAAAGTACCTACATACATACGCTCTTTTCTACAACAGGTAAGCTGAGCGAAGAGAATAGTCTCGCCAACCACCAACCAAAATATGGTGGACTATATATAGTAGGGCCAAGTTTGGTCCTCCCACGACACCTGCCCTGTTGCAGGACCTTTATGTAGAATCATGCCAATTTAATGGTTAACAAACTCCCGATAGGATTATACTTTACATAGTAAGAGCCCTTCAGCTGGCGAAATACCTAATCATTTTACACTATATTACAATTGACTACCTATCATTTGATCATTTTGCGACCTCAAACTTTTGTGTAACCGTGTAGCAGCAACATGAGTCATACACATCTGAACCAAGCCATTCAGGCTTCAGACTTACGCACAGCAAAGAAGTAGTTGCCTACCTTTTCACTACCATCGACCTGCTTCCAGCCAAGCCCAGGAACATATATCACACCCTGCACCATCGGGTGACTCCAGCCTCGACCCGCGAGGAAAGTTCGCAACTCTTCCTCGTTGAGATACTTGTTCCAGTCGTGTGTTCCCTTCGGGACAATGCCCAGAACGTCCTCGGCCATGAAATTGGTGGTAAACCAACTCATCCACGTTCGCGCGATGGTGCTCATAACAAGCCATCCCCCAGGTTTGACGAAGGGGCGCACCTTTTCCAGGAATGCGCCTGGAGCATCGATATGCTCAATAACCTCAAACAGCGAGACCACATCGTAGGCCTCTTGTGGTGTCGCAGGAATAGGAAGATTTTCTATTGACGTTTGCCGATATTCGAGCTTGGAGCGAAGACCAGGATCTTTGCGGGCATGTGAACGTGCTACAGAGAGCACTTCGGGGGTGGGATCGATAGCAGTGACATGTCTGGTAGTCGGTAAACGAGCTGCACTTTCGGCAAAGATACCACCGCCGCAGCCAATATCAAGGAATGTCAGGTCTCGAGTGGGAGAATCGGGGTCGGTGCGGTGACAAGCGCGGATGAAGTCATGACGTAAAGGATTCATGAGATGAAGTAGCCGGGAGGAGCCATGAGGATCCCACCAGTCGGCGGCGAGCGCATTGAAGTGTGAGACCTCATCGGGGTTGACAGATGAGAAATTCTGTGACGAATTGGACGAGGGCGTGGAGTGCCATCGAGGTGTTGGCGATGTCGTAATAGAGGCTGCGATGGTATGGCTCGCCGGCAATGGGCGTGCGAAAGGCCGCCGACTTGATCGGGCGAGGTTGCGGAAGAGGGCACCCGCCGGCCGGGACGGAGCCGGCATATTTGGAGGCTCGGAGGTGAAGTAAGAGAGGTCACGGTTTGGGTGATGGATGGTAATGGAATGGGTAAGGTGTGGATGATGCGAGGATCGATGAGCGGATGACAAAGCTGCAGCCAAGCAAGATAAGATAGTCTCGATGGACCCTGAAAAAAGGTCAACGATGACAAGAATCTAACAATTCGATCGCAGGGTACACTCAGACGGTTCCGCCATCGGTTCCACTACTGACTGCTCTGTCAAAGTCCAAGAATTTCTATCGTCTCTCGCTGACTGATGCTTCGCAATTCCTTAGTCCAACAACGTCTTCAGCAAAGCTGACATAATGGGCGAGCCAGAACTGACCAATCATAATCAGTATAGTACGACCCGAACTGCCCGATCAAGTAAAGACCCTTTTCAAATCACCAATGCATTGACATGTGAGCTCATCAGTGTCGACCACGAGTTCACAACCAATGGTTCCGAGGGTAAAGTAACTTGGTGTTCGAGTAAGTCCTCATAGGATTTGGGCTTACTTAGACCGGATAAGCCGGGCTCGATGCGTAAGGAAGCGAGCGGGAAATTCACCGCGCGGCTGTGATTAAGACCGGACTGCGGAGCGGGGCTTGGTTTGCTTTGGAGAAAAAGGTTGTGTCTGAATCATGCGATGCGAGAATCAAATGCCGTATCCGAGCATATTTGATAGTTGCAGCTCGCTCTCCATTGCCTGAATCTGAATCATTATTACTCACTCAGTCAGTCAATTCTTTGCTTACTCAACTTCTTCTTGGTGCTTAACAATCACCCAGACTAATCGGCTTCCATATCAAACTCCCCAGTAGAAAAAAAAGCAGTTCCGTTCCCCTCCTTCGTGCCGCTGCCGCTTCCGTCTCCGCCTCCGAACCCGCTCTCCTCGTGCGTCCCGTCGCAACCGTCGCATTCACAGTCACAAGCCGAGGTCGAGAATCCAGGTCTTCTCTTTGGAAATCCATTTGTTGCTCAACACTCAGTACCTTGCACTGTCCAATTCCTCTGCCATTATTCCCTATCACACCTCCAAGATGCCCGCAACAATCCCCCAGAACAAGTTTGACTCAATCCCCGACTCGATCGAGGCTTTCCGTACGTGGTTCCTATCCCTGCCTCATGTATCACTGCGCTAACATTGACTGTGACAGGAAATGGAGAATTCCTCGTCGTGCTCGATGACCCTTCGCGAGAAAACGAAGCCGACCTGATCATTGCTGCTGAAGATGTTACAACTGAGAAGATGGGTTTCCTCATCCACCACTCCTCCGGCTACGTCTGCGCTCCTCTCTCCCCCACTATCACTACCTCTCTCGACCTCCCTCAGATGGTCCCCAACAACCAGGACCTTCGAGGCACCGCCTACACCATCTCAGTTGACTCAGCCGACCCCTCCGTCTCAACCGGAATCAGTGCTCGTGACCGCGCTCTAGCCTGCCGCACACTTGCCGACCCTAATGCACGCCCTGATAGCTTCCGCCGTCCAGGTCATGTTCTTCCTCTGCGATCCCGCCCTGGTGGTGTCAGACAGCGACCGGGTCACACCGAGGCTGCTGTTGACTTCTGCCGACTAGCTGGCAAGGCACATGCCGCGGTTATTTGCGAAATTGTCGACGTCGGCGAGGAAACTCCTGGCCAGGCTCTTCGTCATAACCATGGCATGTTGAGAGGCGAGGATTGTATCACTTTCGCCCGAAAGTGGGGTTTGAAGGTCTGCACCATTGCTGATTTGGTCGCCTACCTCGAGAAGACTGAGGGAAAGCTCGAGGCCAATGGCGCTGAGTCCAATGGCAACTAAATCGATATTATCATAGGAAATGGCTATTAGGAGAATTTGTTGGGAATATGGCGGGCGAGTGGCGGTTTGTTCTACTTGATTCATGTTCACACATATCCACAGGGCGGTTGATGGTTGACGATACCACCTTCAGTTGGTTCCTGTATTCTTGCATCTGTTTCTGGATTCCTGGGGGGTATTTGGCATAGACTGGGTTTCATGGCGTCCCGAAAAGTGGCGGTTGAAAAGACAACGAAAAAGATATCCCTCCTCTCACCCATGCATGCTTGTTCCTGGCTTTTAAGCTGGCGTTTTTAACTATGGTAATTTGTGGCAGCTTCAGGTCCAGATTATGTCTGATTGTTGTCATTGGTTTATGCAGCTCCATGTCGTCGTGTTAATGTGAATATTATGCCCCTTGAAAGTTTGGGTGACTTGGTCAACTTTCTTATATCTACCCTACGCCATGCCACAATTTACAGGACTTGACGTGGTGTGAAAAGAAGGGTGGTGAGACTTATCGCGGTTGAACTTGCAATAGTTAATTGCTTAGAATGAAATGATGCCTAGTTCTATCAAACGACGTAGGTATACAACTCACGATGTGTGAGAAAGGAGAACACAAGGCAGACTGAATTATTATGTAGTAAGAACTCTGCGATCTTACAACGTTTGGAATTGGTCCAGGACTGGCTACAATCCTCTAACGGGGTATAGAACGAATGATAAACAACATCCAAGGTCTGTATCACAAGAACACCCGAAAGTTTTGAATGACCCAAACGCCTACACAAAACTAGGACAGACCAGCTTGGCCATTTAGCTACTCATCCTTTGCATTCTGAGTGCCAAGACAAGGCATCTACTTCCTTAGACGGGTGGATCTTCTTCGTCCGAGATCTGGCTGGGTTTCCTTGGCAGCATCTTCTGTCTTTATGGCGTCTCCATTCGTCTCCTTCTTGGTAGCCTTTATGCGCTTCTTCTTTGGAGGCTGAACGTTCTCCTCGGCTGCCTCTGGCGACTTCTTCCTTGATTTCTTGGGAGCTTTGATTTCGGCCTTTTCTTCGAGAGGCTCCTCTTTGATGCCGGGAGCTGTATTTCCTGTCTTCTTCTGTACCCCGGGCGCATAACAACTTGTCCGTCCGCCGACTGTAATGAAAGCCAGCTTTTCGCCATTGGGCAGCTTGGTCGCTGCGCCCTTTGCGCCCTTGCCCCATCTATAGTTGAAGAGCCAGTGTTGGGGGAATTCGTCTGAGTCTCCCAGTTTATCGACGGCTGTTTGGCACACATAGCGGATCATTTCATAGAGAGTGGCGATTTGAGCATCGTTGAATTGATCGGAATATTGCTCAGGGTGGAGATGAGCTTGGTATAGTGTTTCGTCAGCCACCCAATTACCAATTCCACTTATCATCGCTTGGTCTAGTAAGAGGGCCTTGATAGGGACATGGCGGGCTCGCATCTTGGAACGCAAGTAATCTTCGGTGAAGCGATCAAGGTCGACAACCGGATCCGGTCCGTTCTCTACCAGAGGCGAATGCTTCCTTATCTGGTCTCCGGGGCAGTCGACAAGTCGCACGCGACCAAACCTACGAGCGTCTGTGAAGGCTACTTCTGAATCCTCGGTCCTGAACTGGAACTTCCAGAACTTGGGCGGCCATTGTTCGTGTTCACCCTCCTTCATCTTCTTATAGTAGTTGGTATATGCTGTCTGTTCACCCTTGATGTGCATCCAACCTGTCCATCTGATTTAGTATTGTTTTGTTGGTTTCGCTTCTTGCGAGACTTGCCTACCTGTCATTCCAAAATGCATTACTAGATGCGGGGGTTTGTCAAGAGTTATCCTATAGTTGGTAAATGAGGTTGATCTTAGAACAACGCTGTGAGTTGGCTCACCAGAAGTATTTCCCCTGACTTCCTGCAGAAACGATCTATAACGATGAGCATGATGAACGCGAGTTGCAACAGGCGATTCCTAACCTTCTTCCCCTTCAAGGCAGTTTCTACTTCCTCACCACTTGTACCAACTTTGCCAAACACATTCTTGTCATCTATTGCAGAAGCGGATACGATGTGTTTCCCCACCACATGAAGGCGTAGGAAATGGACGATACGGGCAACTGTTTCAGGCTCAGCATTGGGATATTCATCTCGGAATTTAAGTCTCAAACGGACCTTCTGCGATCTCGGGCATCTTTTTATACGATAAAAAGTTGGTATATTGTGTCTACGGGCGGTATGGAGGAAGTAATGGCGTCACAGACTCAAGTTCACGAAAGGCGCGCGAGGATGAACGCGATATCACGTGATGGCAATCGAGGATCAGGGTCACCTCAATTTGTTCACCAACCTCCCCAGATTTCAAGGAACAATTCTTGCCGCTCCACCCAAGTCCTTGTAGTTTGAGAGCTGCAATCTTAAAATACAGTAGAAGAGATCCATATTTCACTAAGTTTTCTCAATGTGGACCGTTTCTTAGTCGTCGTTCGTCGCCGAACATTATACTTCTGCTTTGCTAGGGAGATGCGGCGGCGGAAGAATAAGGGCCCGTGCTCCCCACATTGCAACTTTTGTCCGAGCTTTTTCTCTACAAAAACTTTCACTCCTCCAAGCTTCTTTAGTTTTTCTCAACAACACAAAAACAATCAATCAATCAATCAATCAAGCTGAGGTATGTTCTACATGGCGCAATATCTTGCGCGGCTACTCCTCTCTTCCTGATGACACTCTACACCGCAAACTAGAGTCTTTGACCTAAATGGAATGAAACCTCTTTTTTTTACACGTCAGTCTGAAAGACTTGGATCTCGCTTTCGCTTTTGCACGTTGCAATTTCTGAACACACGCTGACCTTTAAATAGCTCTTTCATCACCAAGCGGTGGATCATTGTGAGAATGCTCAAGCTTTCCCTTGCGTCCGACATGGGCTGAAATGGTACGTTCATATCCAGCGTCTCCCGTCGC
Organism: Fusarium subglutinans; assembly: GCF_013396075.1. NCBI lineage: Eukaryota > Fungi > Ascomycota > Sordariomycetes > Hypocreales > Nectriaceae > Fusarium > Fusarium subglutinans. Next base: position 27,763 of record NW_023502264.1, read on the forward strand.
ATCCTACCGCATCTCTCGTGATGATCATTTCTTTTACAATATACGCTGGAAATTACCGGCTGAGTTCTTCTTTGACGATATAAAATGGCTATTTCTGATTGAGACTCTCTCTTCACACTTGTTGTCATACATGTAGTAGCTTGCGCTGACCTGACAAAAGTCTTCACTAGCAAGGTATGCGATATCTCATCTCGACCCGCACCCGACCTTTCATGATGAAGCGGCACTGGGCTCCGAATCATACCACATGAGCAAGAAAAGCCACTTTGCGGCAGGCCTAGAAAACCTCGCCCACTGACTCGTCACCATCTACTTTCACTTGTTGGATGTTTTCGGGCCATTGAGGCTAACCTACCTCGAGTGCTAGTACTCTGCAACTCAAACATATTATTCAGGTTTCTCTGGGTTTATCTAACCGTAAGTCAATTTTTACACATTTCAGCAGCATCCTCGCTTCCTGATGAACCCTTTAGATGACGAGTCTTATACGAGTTTTCGATGCAGACACAATCTTACTTTACCATTCATGCATTTCCTGACACGCGATTCTTTTGCAAATTTTGCTCGCAAGCACTAAGCGACTTGTGCTAACCAATTCTCAGATAATCAAGACGTGAGTAGTCGACTGGCCCCTGCATTCGCATTTCACATCATCTCTATGATGATTCAAAATGAAAACGACAAGCATATGTCCGAGCTCACGCTACGACGACAATTCATTTATCCCCTGATCGAGATGCTTCACGACACGTCAATGCAGTCTTTTCAGCGATAGCGACTGACATTTCGAAAGCATACTCAAAGTTTCTCCTTACTCACTCCGCTGTGGGCTTGATTACAGCATCAGGTTAGTTTTCTCTTGTCTTACGTTTCCTCAATCGCTCTTACATGATGTTACAATATCACGACGGTCAACGTAGCCATATTGCTTTGACGATAACGCCTGTGACAAGGCACCTTACCCTGAAATTCCTATCGCATTCCTCTTTCGATGTTCATAAACGCATTTACGACAAGTCGCTAACATGACTTTCAAGGTTTACAGTCAAAGCATTTTCAAAGAGTGCTATCGTAGATGGTGTGGATGGTTGTCACGCCGCACCTGTATGACCAACTTGTCAAGTGACAAGCTGTAGCATGCCTGTTCTCGTACTCTTGAGATTAGAGGCCAGCTTGATCGCTTCACGCTTTATCACGAAGCAAGAATGAAAATAACGGAATCAATCAACAAAACCAGTAAGTAAGAATAAGCTAGAATAATATCCATGATAGGGTAACGTATATATTCAATATGAGACGTTCCAAGATCAACTGTTTGTCCCAGCTGCTGAACCAATGTCTCTGAAAGGAGTGTGACCCAACGATGTTCCCCTCTATCCTTGAACGTACATGTCCCGTCCCAGAAAGATCGTGTTAGTCGATTTCACCCTTGCTGTCAGTCGTCTACATATATTCTACCCCTGTGCTACACCGTGATAGCCAACCATGTGGTGAAGTAGATCCCCTGGGTTTGGTCTGCCCACTGACAAGTCTGGAGCTCGCAAGCCTGACCGGAGTCCAGCATCACGAGGGTACAGCGGCAGGTCAGGTACATACCGCGGGACCATACTCTCAAAGTGTGGTCGGTCAAAGGACTGCGGAGGGTTGTTGAGATACGATGACTGACCTCGAGACACTGGCCAGCTCGAAGCCTCGTTATAAGACTGGATTGGCATGATTCTGCACACGCCATGTCAGTGATTTGGTTCGGGGCACTTGGCAGAGGGATTATACGCACGATGGCAACATGGCTTGAGCGGTCTGGGAACTGCGAAGCATGTCTATGTCCAGGCCCTCCCACAGCGGGGCTCGGGAAGCATCAATCTTTGCCTGCGCATCGTCTTGAGACCGCATCTGGTCCTGGAAGAAGTTTGGGTAGAGGATGGGCTGCTTCAGCACCGGCAGAGGTTTCTGCTCTGATGAGCGTCGGCTTACAGAGCTGGAGCCGGACGAAGAAGCCGGCGAGCTTGCCTCTTCTTGTTTTATGATGACGTCTGCAAGAGACTGTGATGGAGAGAGAGACAGGCCTTTGTTGACGGATCGACGACGGCGCTCTTCTCGTTTCTTGCAAGTATACTTGCCTACTCCCCAGATGTCAAAATGCTGTCGATATGAGCGGATTCTGTGACGATAGTCAGCAAGACAGTCTCTCATAGCGTTTCCGATGTATTTGACGAGAACGAGCTGTTGTCTTGGGGGAAAGAAGAAGTAAACTCACGAAGCGTCAAAGTTGTACTTCAACTTCATAATGTTGCGGACATCCTTGAGTGTTCTACCCTCCTTGATGTACAACTTGGTGATAGTCCCTTGATACTCGTTCCATGGCTTGGCCATCATCTTGGCTGCGAATTGGATTGTTTAGATGCTTTGTGGTGGGTGTTGAAGTGGTGAGTATGGCCTTTGGATTGCTAAGTGTTGGCTGTGTCCGATGTGTCTTGCTCCTAGCCCGGGACAATCAAGGCTTTGGCAGCAGGAACAGGGTTGACGAGCATCGAGGTATACAAATCAGTGATACACGAGTTTTCCCCTATTGGTAAGGTAAGTGGATGAGGTCTTTGTCAGAGGTTCTGAGGATGGTTGGGTTGAAGCTGAGGGTGATGGGAAGTTCTGTATAACCTTCCAGGATATGGAGACGCAACGGAAACGAGACTAATCGAGGAGGACAAGAGAGGACATTGAATAGGGATAGGGATAGGGATAGGGGGGGACCAAGCCAATCTACTGGTCTTCTATCATCTCTTTTAGTTGCTTGCCAGAGCCTTATTCGGTACTTGTGTTGCAGTACTCTTTTCACAGCAAGTCTGTCAGAGCCTGTACAATCAAGAGGCGTTTAAGGCGTCCGCGCGAGGCAGACACTCGATGATGGATAAAAATGATGTGAAAGCGGTTGAACTCGCAATTCCTGTTGGTTTATAAAGCAGGGCGGACTTGTGCAGGTCCTTTTTCAACTGTGCCTTGTATAGGTAGGTATAGAAGGTAAGCTCATGATGGATGGTCCCGGCCGGAGATAATGAATGTACTCCAAGCTTGTGCTACAATTCTTCTGAAACGACTGCGTCCTTGGATTTGCCCGACGTGAGAGGAGAGGAGAGGAGAGGATGGGGGTTTAGAAGAGGGTGTGAGGAATTAGGCAGATAGTTCGTCCTTCAGCCTCATCTGTGCTACGCTGTGCTGTGCTATGTTGTGTTATTCCGCCCGCACTCACACACACATATACATACACACACACACACAGTTGTGATGGACTATCAACTCCTTAATGACTCAACTGTTTAAAAAAGAAAAGAAGAAAAAAAACAAGTATAGATCAAGTTATGCACATCTTGTAATATCCAATGCTTACAGGAACCAAATCCTTGAATGACAACTCATATTCGTCTTATATTCACTTTCTATACCTATAGCTCTCCAATCCCTGCATCAGGATCGATCGCCTTGGCTGCCCACCCTTCTTCATATTCCTCTTGGAGCTTCGAGGCATCTAAAGCGCGTGGCTTCCAGAACTCGCCCTGCTTAGTCTGTACAGCCAACCAAGTGCCTTATACCCAGCCTCAGATAGCCGAAACGATTGGCAACCAAGACATGAAAGGTGTGATGTAACCCAACCCAGCCCAGCCCGAACGAAGGTGATTGATGTTGTGCATTGTTCGCCTCATATCTGTCATCGATCGGTCTCTTATATACATCCATTCCCCGCGTCAGTTGCACTTGTTCTACCTTGTCATCGTCATGTACTTTCTCACAGCCACTGGTTCGCATCTTGACGATAATGCATCGATATCGTCGCGTCCTGCGATGATACTGCCAAGAATGCACTTATTCAGCCATGCTTACTTTACTTACTCTCGCACAGAGGAACACGCGTACCCCTTCAGCTGGGCTTCTATGAGATGGCGTATATACATGCCGTGTTCCTCAGCTCAACATGCAGTGCCTTGTGATTTGGTAATGCACAGTGATATCTGCCGCATCTGAATCACGGCATCACAGCCAAGGATAGTCTTTTCAATCGATTAATACCTATAAGCCAAGTAGAATCTCGTCCAAGTGACGAGGAATAAGAATCACAGCTGATCACGTCCTACCGCGCCCAAAGGAACCATAGCTTGGGTAGATAGATTGTCACATTGATCACTGTAAGAACAAAGTGTAGAAATGAAACTGTATAACATAATTCGAATACAGGTTAAGCAACTAAGTAGGTATAGAGGCATAAGCCAACTTGAGAACAACTCATCCAACGCACATCCACATTAATTTCTTCCTGTCACAATCCAACCCGCTGATAATAATCAAGGCAACAAGGACAGACTCTAAATATCAATATCATGAGTCTCGACTTGCTCTTTTCAACCATCTTCCCCTCAAACCACCAAAGCCACGTCAACAGCATCGTCACCAAACGATATAATGCCCCTGCCATTGCCAGCCTCACTTTGTACCACAGTCAAATCAAGAGGCGAAAAAACAATTGTTGCCTGTGTATGCAGGACTGGGTATAGAGAACTCCCTCCATTAAAAATCAATTGTGCAGGGCCTCCCACGCAACGGCTGTCACCCTTCGTCCGCCTCATTCAGGCTTCTCTCTAGATTGCCGTCTCCTTCTTTTCAGCTGCCACTGGGGCGGCTACGGGAGCTGGTACTGGTGCAGTAGCGGCAGCAGGAGCCTCGCCGCCGACAACACCAGCCTCTTGAGCGCCGTGCTCAGTAACAGGAGTCACGGGAGACTGGACCTTGGCGTCGATGGGGTCAGCTGTAGCCTGAGGGTTGGGCGACGTGGGTGTAGATCCAGCAGGGCTGGAGCCGGTGCTCAAAGGAGCTGTACTCTTTCCACATTCTGCGAGAACCTGGAACCATTTCTGAGCATCGGCAGCTGTGTGCGCCTTGAAGTTGAGCTCAGTTGAGCCGGTAAGCTTGCTGCTCATGGTCTTGGACTTGTCCTTGCCCTTGACGCTGAACTTTTCGCCCTGGACAGTGCCAATAACGGCGTCGGGGAGGTAGATGGATAGCTCCGGCTTGGGGTCCTGGCGGTTGTTATCCGAATCCTTGAACTCATGGAGGAACTTGGAGGGCGTGACCACGTAGTAACCTGTCGAGTAGCCCCAAGATAGCTTGTTGCGCGACTTGCGCTCCAGGGAACCCTCGATCAGAGCCCTGGTCGCAACGTGATCCATGTTGGGGAACTGGATCGCGTCAACAGAGCGGGCGGGCTCGTTGGGGTCGACGAGGCGGTCGGCGCTACGGGTCTTGAAGGCATTCCACTCAAAGTCAGGGGTGACACGTTGGATGACCGAGAGCTGGTCGTTATACAGAGCGCGTGTCTTGTCGGCCTGACCGCCAGCAAGTTGTGTGAAGGCCTCCATGGCTTGCTGGACAACCTCAATGACGTGAGCCTCGAAGCTCTGGAAGTTGTTCTGAACAGCAATCAGGTCATTTCGGTGGTTGTTCTCGGCAATGACCTGGCTGTTCAGACGGTGCAGGACACCGCGGTAGACGACATAAGGGTCGTCGTGGCTGTTGAGGTGACCTCCAGCAGAGTCGAAAGACGCCGCATGTTGCCCGAGCAGCTCTATCTGTTTCTGGGTGGTGTTGCGAGCCTTGTCAACTTCCTTTGCGCCCTTCTCGGCGCCATGGGCGAGCTCCTTGGCCTTGTGCTTGATCTCCTTATGCAAGCGTTCGAGGACGGGGAGGACAGAGCCCTTGATACTCTTTTCGGTTTCGATGTTGGTGTTGATGAGGGATTGCGTGTTGGAGCGCATGTTCTCGAAGAAGCCAGCAACGCCGCCCAGGCTCTGGTCGAAGTGGTGGCCCTCCTTGAGGGGGTTGTTGATGGCCTATTGCGCCTCGAGTTAGTGACCAAGGTCTACTGAAGTATGGGAAGTTAGAATTGGAATTGAGTTAAGCTCACCTTGAGCGCCCGCTCATATTCTTTGGCGTGGTGGCCGTGGATCTTCTCCATGGCCTTCATGTACTCCTCTATGTAGCCAACAGCATGTTTCCATGCCTGGAGTCGCTCAGCAAGCAAACCAGCAGTCTATTCATTAAGAGGTCAGCTCAGATCTCTTCCAAAGTTTGCGCGCTCGTTCTGCATCGCATGTCGTACAGGGACGTCTCAGGTGACATACGCTTGAGGGATCAACTTCGGGAATGGCATCTTCGCTGACGTTGCTAAAGCCAGTTGTAGCCCTCGAGGGCAGGTCGGTTGTTGTAGGAGAAGCCATGTTGGGTGATGGGATAGTAAGAGTTTTGGTGTAGTTGGTGTCCAAGGGGGGCGACGGACAATGCGTAGGATTATATGGATATGGATTGAATTGGAGAGTTGAGATTAGACTTGGCAGACAGGGAGGGAGGGAGGGAGGGAGGGAGGGAGGAGCCGAGGGGTATCACAGTCAAGGGTTATGAGCTTCTTTTCTGATCCTCTTTGCAGGGGTCGAAATGGGGAAGGGAAGAGGGAATATCACAGGGTGATTTATATGGAATAGAAAGAGGTTGAATACTAATCAGTTCCTGGTTTTCTTGGCGGGAGACAATCAACTAAAAGTTAGATCATCAGGCTAATGTTGAAGTCGTGGATAAATACCTACCTAAATAATGTGCTGTGCTGTCCCGTCTGTACAGTATGTACAACTTGGAGATGATCGCCAGGAGAGCTCATATGACGTCGAGATTTATTAGGCCAGTGCCGCCAGTCTTAGCTGGGAGGGAAGGAGGGGTTGTTGAGACAAGCCATGAAGAGCTGAAGGTCCAACGCTAATAAAAAAAAAGAGGCCAACCAACAGAAGGCAGGTTAGTACTAGGTAGGTAGGTAAGTACCTAGAATATAGGTGGTCTACCGTGCTAAGTCGGTGAGAAAAGGTACGAGAGAAATATATTTTAGTACAAGTTAGCCATTTCGAGATCCTGTTTTTAAAGAGCTCCAACATGAGATATTAATGAAGTGTAGGTAGGTATCCTTTGATGCAGCCGGGTCCTTCAAGTGGTACATCGTACTCATGCAACATTGCAATACACTCTGTAGTCTCTGTATACCCTCAAAAGCTCCAGTTTCAGCTATCCAAGGATCATCACCAGCACCAGCACCAGCACCAGCATCAACAGATGCTCGTTCTCCTCTTCTTCAAGCTGATCACGTTGCATCAAATCTCCGAGAATCCAGTCACTAGCGGCAAGTCAATCTATCCCTTAACCCTCACAGTCATAGCGTGTCGAGACTGCCATGAACACCAAGATAAACCCATCACCAGGCCCTCATAGATATCTCATCTCAGGTCATGACGTCAATCGCCCTTCAACTGCCGCAAACTCTGGGCGTGGTCCCTTGAACTTGTCCTCGGGGTGCAAGAAGACTTCTGACGTTAAATTCAGGTGCCAAAATTACTGAGTCTAAGATTCACCAAAGCTATACTAAAGCTATACTAAATTTATCTAAGCTGATCTGAAGACTTTTGTCACCTAAGATAGAGGTCCTAGTCTAAGTTTTATTACACCCCCTTGCTTGTGTCGCACCGATACCTTGACTAGGACAAGCTTGGTATAGATGCAACGAATTGTGTGCCCGTCTCAAAGCTTGGCCTTGGCTCCCTCTCTCGAAATATCAATCCCTTGATCATGATACAATTACTAGTTATATCTTTTCTAAAAATGACACTATAAAGTATAAAGTATGGAATAGGATCTCTTACAGACATAAATTGTCTTGTCCACAGCAAGCTTCCATCACCAAGACGACCTCTTCTTCACCAAACTCACGCGAGTTCTTCCAATCCTTCTCGATAACAGTTGTGCCAACACACCACCACCATCGCCGGTAGATCGAGTTAATAACACGCACTAAACAGTCCAACAAGCTTTTGCTCGGATGTCACCGAGTGCCCAAGAATTTCCTTCACTCGCCACCAAGTCACAAGCGCCCCTTATGTCATTATCGACAAATAGTAACCATTTATCATCTCAAGATATCAGTTTCTGTAATTCCATGTCAACTTCATGCCAAAAGATTTTACTGGTCGTTACTCAGTCTGAATATGCCTTGAACAATTTGTTCATTTCTTCTCTGCTATCATATCCTGAAAGGGTATTAATTATACAAGTGTCATCCTTCATCCATCGTTTTCCCTGTGCATTGTTCTGGGCCTAATATTGTGTAAATATCATCCGAGCCAAAGAGCTCGTCACCAAAAGTACGCCTTATCTATAGTTCCCATGATTCGAGGCCTCCCATAATTGAAAACATAAAAACACCGGCAAGCCCTGTGAGGCTTATGAAACATACCCAATCAAGCGACGTCCATGTGTGTACAAAGAAACAAAAGGTAAGTCAAGCTGCCTATCTAGACAACTTGATTCCGGTTCTGCGAGGGATGCATCCTTCGGTAGGTTGAGGCATCATCCGTGTAAGCGCGGCCATTGCCAATCCAACTGGATGGGCGCGATATATGCAGAGTATGATCCTCACCGTCCTGGTCCTCGGATATTGTGCCCAGAGGATCTGCTGGGTAATCCGTAGCAGGCGGTGTCCTAGGAGCGCTCAGCGCCGTCTGATAATCGGGCAGAAGCAGGTCCCCAGTACCAGCACGTGAGCGAGCTGGGGTTTTGACAGCTGTCTGGTAACTAGGGACTTTGTTGAGCTCAGTCAAATCAGAGACATCGAGATCGATGTGCTCAGCAGAGTTGCGTGATGAGTCTTCGGAGCTGTTGCTTCTGGTGAGTGCTGCGGTCGCAGGTTCCGATCTCGGAGCTAGGCCTTGGGGTGCAGACGTGGGGGACATGAAGCCAGGCGTGCCTAGTGAGCCCAGAGAAGTGGACGAGGTCGTTCTTCGAGAAGGATCCAGCGATACATCAGCCAATCGAGATGAAAGTGCCGCAGGTGTGATAGGTAGGCTGTGGGCAAGTCCTGCGAGGTTTTCATTCGAGCCTGCTCGTGACTGTGCGTAGAAGGGACTGTTGACGCCCGACTGAAAGCCGGGCGTCTGGAAGCCACTAACGTCAACGTCCTCATACAACTGATCAAGAACATGCTCTCCATATCCGGGGGGAGCAATCGTCGAGAGTTCTCGCTCGTTGTTAGGTGTGGTTGGTGACTGGTCGACGAGGTTACCCTCCTCATCGAGAGGCATGTTGGGTGAGATAAAAATTGACACAGGAAGTGTTGCGCGAAGCTGCGAGAAATGTTAGTGAACCAGAACTCATCGCACTTTCGAACATCATCTTACCTCAGAAATGTGACCATCGGGATTGCAAAGAGCAACGGTCAGCTTGATTTTGTGACGGATCTTGATGCCGTGGTGGTTCAGATCTTGAACGCACTGGCGAAGTCTCTTAGGCAAGTTCAGCTTTTTGGTTACCGCCCAGCCTTCTTGACCAGTATCCTCAATCATATCTTGCCAGTGCTCTTCTCTCGAAACCTCAAACTTCCACATCGAGACCTCACGTTCTGTTCGGTGCTCCTTAGTGCCATAACCTGAGCCAGATCCTTGGACATAGCACTCGCGGACTTCCATCAGCCGTGCCGTGATATCGCCCAGCTCGAGCCCTTTGAGTAGGGGTGTGAATCGCATCTCCATTGTGACCAAGCCGCCGAATACTACGGCCTTTTGGGGGATGATGATGGAGTAGTCAACCTTGTTGGGCCAGATGTTCTCAACACTCATGGCGTGGAGGAATTCCAGGGCGCCTGGCTCTAATGTTCGGATGATTCGAAGGTGTTTGTTGGCGTGCAGATCGTATGCAAGTTTTCCGCGTCCGACGGTTGCCCTGAGTCTGTATGTGATGGATGCTTCGGGAATGCCCTCAACACTCTCAGCCATGTTGCCGGGAAGCGTGTATTCGAACGGCCATTCGTAGTTACCGGCGGGGAGCGTCATGCTCTTGCCGTGTGTGCCGATAAAAGGCGCCCATCGGTGCTCGAGTATCGTTTGCGTCTTGTCAACCTTTTGGCCCGAAACACCAGGAGCGCTTCCTCTGGGATCAGCCCAGCTGCATAGAGTCAGTCGCTTTCCTCTAGAGAAATTGATCTTCAAGACGAGTCATAGAACAACTTACGTATGGCGCAAAGTTCCAACAAGTCGCAGTCTAACATCTTCGATTTTCAGGGATGTTTGTAGACACAAGACTAATGTGCCTTTGAGAACCTGACCAGATGATTCGTGGTCACTTCCACGGAAGACAATAAAATCGCTGTCTAGGCTGAACAATAGGCGCAGTCAGTAAGCAGTCTGAATCAAGTGATGGCTGAGGATCATCATACCGAATATCGAAAAGACTATACGAGTTACGCCCCGTCACTGAAGCGAAGGGCTTAAAGGACGGCATGATAACGTATTGTGTCGTATAAGTGGTTGTGATTTGCTGCAAAGCAGCATGGGAAGGGGGGGGCAAAAGGGGGAATTGGCTGGTGATATGCCAAGAAGGGGAACTAGAAGGAAAAGAAGAATAAATTGGAGGAGACGGAACGCTTTTATTTAGGATCACGGCTAAGTTCAGTCGAGCGAATGCGCAAGGTGACGAGCTGCTGCAACAGCGCAAGCCACGCACGAGTCGGCGGGATGTGTGGATACGGACGGTACAGCCTCTAGAAAAGTTGAGTGGGGCTGTGAGATCAGGAAAAGTCCAAACCCACGAGGGTCAGGTTAAACAAGGGTTGCGTTTGGAAGTTCCATGCAATGGGAGGCGACAAGACGATAGCGCGAAGCAGAGCAGATCAAGCGGCGCGGCGTTTGGTGGAGTCAGGATTGCGATTTGATGCGATATCTGGATATGTAAAAGTTGAAAAAGAGGGTCCTGTTCTGATAAGACGCCCACCGTGTCGGTCTCACTAAAGATTTCTCATTCAGATGAACCTGGCATGTATGTATGGAAAAAGATATGGGTAATGATGGAGAGGCTACGGGCAACAAGCAGACGGAACAAGTTAGATGGGACAACAGTGATCGGGGGCGACAATGATCCTTCTTTTACAGTCGCAGGGGTGTGGAGCTTGAATTGCGTGTGAATCCTGAAAAAGATCATGGGAAAATGAAAAGAAGTTGGAGAGAATAGAAAAGATTAGCATGACATTTGATGTATGCATCTCTCTGGCTTTGATCATGACCAGCCGGATGTCCTCTCTCAGAGACAGAAACAGACTGGAACCAGGCAATCCCTCCGCTCAGTGATACCACCCCTGCAATGCTTTCGTTTAGGGCATGGTCCAAGCCTCTTTGAGGTAGTGATAACTGATAACAAGGCCTATTCTGCCCTGCCGACAGCTTCATCACAGTTACCGTACACAAAGCCGACATGGCGCGGTTGACGCAGGAAAGTGCTGTGCTGTAACGGTAATTACGGTACAGGACAGGTTTGCCCTGCTGATCTGGCTGCAAGTGTCATGTATCATCTCTTCGTACATCGTACGTGCCGGAAGGTTGCGATGGTAAACGGGCGTCGGATGTTGGCGGGCCGGAGGAAACGGGAAACGACGAAACGTCAACAACAAGCCGCCTTGGACATCAAATTTGAGATAGGTAATGTATCGCGGTCTTTCATCGCCGATAAGAGGGTCCCAAAAGACCAGGCTGCTTGTAATTTGTCTCGGCCTCGTTTGTCTTACTAGCGAGAACCACTGTGGTTAGGCCAGAGCACGCAAGACACTCAAGTACAATGCTGAGCAAGGCCAAGACGTTTGAGGTCCTGTAACGGACAAGGGATAGTGGGGCGGAGACGCCGCCGAAGTGCTTGAGGCTGGTTTGTTGCATGAGTCGGGACGATTCGTGCTGTGCTATCGAAGCCTGATGGAAGCTTTTTGCCCTGCAGGTTCAACGCTGTGCCGGGCGTCTGTGCTGCGTGGCGTCGTAACGCCGAGAATTGATGATGGTGGTAGATAGATAAATATCCGCAAGTACCTGAGCATCTCCATTTTAAATAAAAAGATGACGATGATTGGAATTGCTTCATTTCAGAAAATCATTAATTGGTATGGCCCTCTAAGAGAAACCTTTGTGTTGGCCACGGCAGGGTCAGCATCCATGAGGTGTGCGCCTGCCAAATGGTGTCATTGTTGAGGACTTCTCCAATTAGGATACGATTCGGAAGGCACAGCCAATTCAGCACGACAAAACCGTAACAGTTCCATTACTTCCATTCACCTTAACTACTACCTGCCCGTACATAACAGGTGTCGTTATCCCTGAGAATCAGTAAATCTATACATACTACCTATCTCTTTCCGACATCACCAGTCAATGGATGTCACGATGCCTCGAGTCAGAGACATTAAAGCCGGTCTATTATCGTGGAACGGGCAAATGTACTGTACGTACCTCATCGAAGAACTGAGGTGAGGCCGACAGCCTCTACGACCCCCACGCCGCAACCCCCAATACGATTCGATACCAAACCAGGACCAACTACTCCTTGGTTCATCCTTCGAGCTGTTCGACCTTGATTCAAGGACAAGAATGAATTCTGCAAACGGCGGGATCACAGACTTGGGAGTCATGCCAGGAATGCATCGAGTTTGGCAATGACTTGCAATCTCGAAACTATCTTGTCTATTCTTCTTGCGGCTCCGCTAATCTCTACGTAGTCCTTTTCTCAGGCCAGGATAAGTACATAGCCTGCCAGGCATGTTGTTGTGGCGCCCGGCCATAGCACGGGATGTTTTCTGTCGTGGTTGAATATTCGCTATCGGGTCGTTGCTTATCACGAAACGAGGCTCTCGGCCAACCATATTTGTCACATTATCCCATCGTGGGAACTGAACTGACGCCTTTGTCGCCATACAAGCTGTCTGATGAAACTTACTTGCTATTCTGGTGATCTTTCGCACGCACGGCAGTAATTGCTACTTACCATATGATTCTCAGCCGTAGCACAATGATTGGCACATGCACTGGGCAAATACGGAACATGCAGTTCTAGAATTGGGGGCACGACACGAGACCACTCCTGCGACACCCTTCTGCCTCTAGTAAGTCATGATACCCAACCGAGATGGACTGAGCATCTGAAAGCTGGAAATAGTCAGGTCTCGATTGGGAGGCCCCAGACTTTGAACGGAACGGCCCCTGTCCCGGAATTTCTCTGAGGTTATTTCATACCAGCACTATTGGGGTAAACATGTCGAATATACGGAGTACGGTGATTCGATCTAGATCACAATAATCACGCCAGGGAAGGCAGAATCCAGAGTCACCTTTAGCCGGACAAACGAGAACAGTCTGAACTATGTATGCATATGGTGAGGGGCCATTCTCTTGACAGTCCTTGCTGACTATCGGTTACTGGGACCGGGAACAAATACGAACTCGCTTTTTACAAGTGCGGTTTCAGACACCATTGACTGTGTCTCTCAGTCAAGCAGCTTGACCTGGCTGCCTGCCTGCATTATGCATTGCACTTTGACAGCATCCATGTCGCATCTGATGAGCTAGCTTCAGCTTGGCTCAGTCAGCTCCATTGAACAAGCGCCCGTCGACGGCCCCTATACCCGTTGATAAAGCACCGAAACGACGGGTCGCCGACAAGAAGATCTAGCTCATTAAGACCACTCATGAGTTCGGTTGTATCTCTTTGGGCTAATCAGTTTGTCCGTGGCGGTGCCACATCAGTTCAGCCTCAGGTACTCAAACTTTATCTCATGAAGGATATCGTTTCCAGATTCCGGCGTCGATATGCACGTTACGGAGATACAACGGCTCTGCATCGGCGTGCCATCAAAGCCGCCTCAGGTAATTACACCTCGGCAGCTCGGGTTACCTCTTGTGTCCTGGCATATCACATAGGGTTTCAACTTTTCAAGGCTCCAAAGACAACACATTTTCGCTAAAGCCTAGCGGAAACATTCGATGGGGTCTTTTGTTGCGGTTTTTATTCTCGAAAATTGGGCCTTCGATTTGGGAGCCCCAAGTACCTTACCGTACCGGACCTGTTACATGGATGATAGCAATCAGCCTTGTAAAGTACGCAAGCTCTGTGATCACCGCGCCAGGCGTAAAAGTTTTCCAGCTCAGCTTTTGGTTGGTTGATTTGCTGCAGACGGGGCCCGGAAATCCAAGACCGATAGACGCCAAACACCCATCAGACACAACACAGATGTACAATTTGTTTCCCGAGCCAATCACCCTACTAACCTAAGTGCTCAAGTAATGATTTCTCACTGTCCAACGAGTCACCGCAAGTTCAAAGATCAAACCGGTAGCCAAAGTAACATCCAGCAAATCTCATCATGACCTCTCATGAGAAGCTCATGACAGCGCAACAAGTTCATGATACATGCTCCATAACCAGTTCCGGCAATAGTCAGCTGAAGCCTCTTGGAATACTGTGACTTCATGATTCTCACGATCTATAGATATCATCGGCTTATATCTACACCTCTCTGCATTGTTCCAATGTTGACCACACGCCGTCAGGCGAGCCAGCCACCGCATGATGGTCTGCCCTGGCTGGCCCTTGTCCATCAGGTTTGGTTCGGCAACGGCCGTCTTAGTGGGCTGAGTAGCCCCTCCCTTTTCCCGATTTGCAAGGATGGTTTTCAATGCTTGTCCCTAGTCCAGCCAGCCACGTCAAGACGTGATAACCAGCTATTATTGCTAGTGATCGATTCAACCCTCTGCGTTTGAGGTTCAAGCTACGTTTCCACAGGACCTGGTCCTTGCTTTGATGCACGGGCGCCGTCGACTCGGTAGATGAGCACCGGGCGTACAATAAGCTCGCATTAGTGTGCGTGCACAAGTGTACAAATAATCGATTGGTGGCTCAGGTTGGAAATTCTTTGAAGATCGTCGACTGAGAACAAGATATCAAGATCTGATAACATGAGATGGCAGTATTTCGCATTGTCATGGTTACGCAGCTGCATGCGCGTCTCTCGACGCTGTCTCTTACGGAACGGACACTCGGATGCTTCAGCACAATACAATCTCTCGTCATTCTCGCAAATCTGACAGCTCTCGCTAACTAACACGAGAGATATCTCAGCCTCCTGCTTATCTAGAAACGTGCAGCAATTGGATGTATGTAATCGTTACGTGCGCTAGTCTAGTGTCTGGAGATCCACTGGTATCTCTCGGAGGGATTAAAAATTCGAACATCTATCCGTAAAATCAGGGTCCTGCAGCCATTGTGGGCCTCAAACACGGCAACTCGTTGTATCACCGAAGAGCCTCCATCGCCATGTGGGCTTGACGGAGACGTCTGATTGATAGGACCGACTCATTACTCCTGCAAGACAGCCCAAAACGGTTTCCCAACAGCTATATGACTCTTTGACTACCTATCCCGGCCGGTGCCCAAAGCAAGTTCCTTAGCTGCCAGGGGCAAATAGTTTGTTGACATTGGATCCTGGGCTAAAAACTTGCACTCATAAACAAGATCCGAGGTGGATTTCCGGTCTCAGTATCCGTATACTTACATCAGATTCAAACTATCGAACCCTGGAATCAACCAATGACTCGAACGACAACAACCACTCCCCCTTGCGTATAGCAGTTATTGGATCTCGCTTTACAGGCTCATCACAAAACAAAGAGGCCAACAAACCCATCAAAAAGCTCTATT
The DNA here is from genome assembly GCF_013396075.1 of Fusarium subglutinans. Classification (NCBI taxonomy): domain Eukaryota; kingdom Fungi; phylum Ascomycota; class Sordariomycetes; order Hypocreales; family Nectriaceae; genus Fusarium; species Fusarium subglutinans. Next base: position 43,339 of record NW_023502264.1, read on the forward strand.
CGCCAGCGCCCTTGTAACAAGCCCATCAAGGCTTTTATCGCTCATCAACATGTACCTCCGTATCCGTTTATCATGATGTTGCTCCCGGGGCTTCTGCTCCCTTCGTCTGTGCCGTAAGCTCCGATCCAGGTCGCAGCCACGTCCTCATATGTCCTATTTTCGGAGATTCACATGTCAGCTTGTCTGTCACTTATGTTATGTGTATGCCATGAACAAGCGATCGTTGATCTCAACAGTCCAATCGGACCGGAAGATCAACTCGAAGCTTGGCTTGGTGTCGCTTACCTGACTTGCAGCTCGTCATGATAGCGTTCTCTGTGAAGTCCAGCCAACACACTGGGTGGGTATCAATTGATTTGTTCTGTTTGTCTCACCGTCAGTTTTACCACACCTTGCAACCTGAAGCTATCACATATCGGCCCTCGCATTGAAACTTACAAGTACGGGAGGAAGCATAGGAATTCTGGCCCGCGGCTCCACAGGGTGTGCGATAGCCATTTCCTCGTCTTCGGTATCTAGGTTTGAGTTTGATCGCAACCTTGAGTTGGACGTGGTGGCCGTCTCAGCCCGCTGCAAAGCCGTATAGCGCGATGAGACAGATCCACGGTGTCGTACGGATTGCTATAGTAGAGATACTGTTAGCTATCGAGTCGTGTAGACGACGTGGCGTAGAATAAAGATGCCATAGTGCAATGTCGTGAAGCATCACATCTCCCGCCATTGTCGATGTTGGTGGTGTTAGCACTTACCGCTTTGGGTCGGTGAAGCATGCCGACACTGAAGTCCCACAGACAAAGACGTCCGTCTTCTCCCACGCTGCCGAAACGATAGTTTCGCTCATCGCATCTCCAAGGGTCAAAGGCAACGGCTGATACCCAAGACTGGTGTCCCTGGCATCTGGCTACCAGAGCCGAGTCTGACAGTGACCATATTGATATCAAGTCGTCTTGTCCACCAGTCAATACGTATTGGCCATCTGGGGACCAACAAACGCATGTCAGTCCTCCATAATAGGAATAGAACACATCCAGTAGCCTTTACAGCCCAGTCAGATAAGCTTCTCAACAAGATAAGGTGCCAGGAACTTCAACTTACTCTTCCTTCAAATAGTCAATAATTCTTAGCGTGCCGTCCTCGGACACAACAGCCAAGTGTCGGTTATCAGGCGAGAAGGAGAAGGCGTTGATTCGATGGTTGGATAACTTCCAGGCGGCAACTGGATTGACCTTTTGATTTTTGGAATGCACTGACTTGTTGATTCGAATAGAATTGTGATGAGCTCCGCCATTGCTAGCATCTGACAGCTCACCGCTCGTCCCATTCACGTTTCCATTAATCGCTTCCTCTTCGGGGTTGAACTGGGCGTCTTCTTTTTCCTTGTCATATACGACCAGCGAGCCATCCATATGGGCAGCTAGAAATAGGTTTTCTGATCCTGGAATCCATCGAATTGCCGCAACTGGGGTTCCATTAATTGCGCCCTAAGATATGCTGTCAGCGGATTGCTTGTCGAATACTAGATCCTGAGCACCATCCTACGTTTTTGTTCAGTCGTGTATATCGCTGCGAGATCGGCTCCCACCAGATGACCTCTCCAGTTGAGAAGCCCATTATAACATCCAGATGCGAGACGCTCTTTGTATGGACATTAACATCGTGACATAGACAATGCGCTTTCGTGAAAAGAATCTTGGTCAAATAGTCTTGCTACTCGTGATGTCAGTCAAGATGTCCGAGGATGGCCCCGTTACGCGGCGGCACGAACCTTTGACGACGATGACATGTCAAGCCACTGGAAGGCGCGGTTGATGTTTGCAAAAGCAAAGAGGCCATCATTGGATCGCTCCGTAAGCTTCTTAGACAGGCTTTCGTTGACGATAACGCGAGAGATGAAAGACGAGTTGCTCTTTGTCATGTTGTTCTTGGGCTTTCTCTTCTTGTTCACATCCTTGGTCGGCACCTGGGTGAGCAAAGCATTGCCTTCGCCAAAAGCAGGTGCAGAACCAATGGTAATGGAGGTAGCCTGAGCATCACTTGTCGAACCGGTACGGCCCTCCTCACTCGTCTTGCCACCTTCGGCAGAGTAGCGGCCCTCGTTGGGATGCTCCTGAATACTAGATGGCGCGCCACTCAGGGCGAGGGTGGTCGAAGAGATTCCTCTATACAGAAAGTTTGGAGCCGGACGACTCTCAAGCGCGATGAGAGAGACCGAGGTACCGGCGCTGGCAGGCTGCGGAAGAGTCGACAGCGGGTTGGGGTTCGGGACGGTGGCTTCGGAAGGATGGGGCGGAGGTGTCGCAAGATGTAAGTCTTCTTTCAATGTATACGTGCCTGGGTTTCACTACGTAAGTCGAGATACCGCGAGAGCATACAGCGTGATTGTCTACCTTCTCCAACAAGGAATTGCCATTCGGGACCCGCCGGATTCGATAACGTGTTGTTTGTCTCTATCATGGGAACAGGATGTATACCACCGGCGCCATAAGGCCCCATGGTGGGATATCGTGGCGGGGGAGGTAGCACACTGGAATTTCATGGTGTCAGTCTGTGTCAGATGTAGAGCAGCCGATGCGAAAACGCCGGCGCATGAGAAGATTGTATACAATGAGGGGAGGGAGTGGACGTACAACATGACGGCGGTTTAAAGAATGCTTGTATAATTCCAATGAGCTCTAGAATTGACAGATCGAATAAAGGTATCACGATATTTAGTCGCTACTGGATGGAGGTGGAGGCGAGAGGCGGAGGGGGCTGAATGGCGGAAGGCACAGCGGTCGACGTTCGGAATTGGAAGGTGTTATACGTCACTGGAGAGCGAAGGATTGCCCTGGGATAGCAAGACTCGGTGAGTCCTATGCCTAGAAATCGGTTGACTTGTCGGTACCACAGCAGGTAGAAGAGGTTGACTTGTGAGGCTGGGAGAATATAGCCGAGGACTGGGTGAGGATGAGAACAGAGGATTGGGGTTGGATCAACGGACTCGGAAGCCGCAGGCGCAGCTACAGGCAGACGATAGTGTGGGGTAAACTGGGGAAAACGCTGTACTGCAACGGCCAGGGTTCCAGACTGAAGGGCTACCTACCTAAGTTAATGTAAGATACCTTAGTCTTACTATTGGATGTGACTTAAATATCGGGACATTTAGCCATTGCACAGGCTGGCTGGCGGAATACATACTTCTTCTGTCACTAGTATTTCACTATGCGCGCTTTTCGATGCATCGACTTGAATGTCCCAGGTTTCCGGATTGGAACCAGGGCTTCTGTGGCGCAACGGTTCCCGTTGAGTATCAAGGTCCAGTAACATCAGTGATACTGTCGGCTGGGTCTTCAGAGGTTCTGTACAAACTGTATTAATATCTCCAAACGTTTGCTGGTGCCAGTGTATAAACGGATTCAGATCTGGTGGGAATTGCCATGGTACGAGAGGCTTTAGTCGCGTCACTCTACGGATATTATCCACTGAATTCTTTGATAGGTTGGGTATAGATTGGGATGTTCTGAACAAGACTTGTCATGGACTGGTCCGTGACAAATGTATCCAGTCAATCGCATCTTTATCTAGTCCACCGCCAGTGTTGGACTCACCCTATTACATTGAAAGATGGGATCTGCTCATTTCCTAGATATTCGACCAACATTACTCTACTCGAACCGAGCACATACCTAGCAGGTCGGGCGTCAAGTGACGAGATGGATGAGTTGTACAGGAACCGAGAGTACATAGGCGCCAACTTACAGGCGGTATCAGCCTACCATCGTCTCCCAGGACCTGGAATGTGGGGTTGTTATTCCCTGAAAGCTCAGGCTTGTACGGTGGCGGCGGTTCATGACAACACACTCACTGAAAGCGGGACGCATCTTTAATTGATCGTCCCTCAATCCATCCAATCCTTGCTCATCGCATCACTTTGTTGTCTGCCATCAAACTCCAATTTTAGGTCTGGCACTTGGTTTGAATTACTAGCTGCATATTGGCTGCTGTACCTAATTTATTCCCTTCTCTGCATTGATCTGCTGTGCTGTGCTGCGCTTTGCTCTACTCTGCTCTGCACCGCTCTTTCTGTCTCGTCTTGTTTTGTTTCTCATATAAAAATTAAGACATGGCCTGAGGTGATGGATGATCTTCTCTGCAAGACTCTTTCTTTCGTGGCTCTCTCCAACTTGATTGTCCCTTAAGCATCTCTAAACGATCGCCATATCCTCACAATTTGACCAATTCAACTGCTGCCACCTCTATCTGCTGTTACCGCCGCTACGATTCATTGATTCATTCATTCCCCACGATCGACCTACCGAACCCACGATATCAGCAGACCACCGTTCCAACCCTCTTGGGCATGGAACCTTAATGACGACATACTTTCACCAAAGACTCCGATAATAGATACCTCCATCATGGCCGCCGGTACGAACAACCCCCAACTAACTTGGCCTCCAACTCCACTGCGAGCTCTTCAATCCAACAACAACTTCTTGCTCAAATGACTAACCTTCCTTGTGCAGTGCGCATCTGCGTCTGCGGTGATGAAAGCACCGGCAAATCGAGCCTCATCGCTTCTCTCGTAAAAGATCAATTTGTCAACAACAAAATCCAGCCCGTCCTTCCTCAAATCACTATTCCTCCTAGTATTGGTACGCCCGAGAATGTCTCAACAACGATCGTCGATACCTCAGCTCGCCCCCAAGACCGAACTACTTTGCGCAAAGAGATCCGAAAGTGCAATGTCATCCTTCTCGTCTATGCCGATCATTACAGCTACGAAAGGGTAGCACTGTTCTGGATGCCATACTTCCGATCCCTCGGCGTCAACGTCCCCGTCGTATTATGTGCCAACAAATCCGATCTGGCTGGTCAGGGCACCACACCTCAGGTAGTCGAGGAGGAATTGTTACCTGTGATGGCCGAATTCCGCGAGATCGATTCTTGCATCCGCACCAGCGCTCGAGACCATCGAAACGTAAACGAAGTCTTTTTCCTTTGTCAAAAGGCCGTAACTCATCCGATTGCCCCTCTATTTGACTACAAGGAGGGGCATCTCAAGCCTCTGTGCGTTGATGCTCTGAGGCGCATATTTTATCTTTGCGACAAAGATCAGGACGGGTATCTCAATGAGCAAGAAATGAGAGACTTCCAAGCACGTTGTTTCGATAAACCTCTGACAGCGGACGATTTAGATAATATCAAACTCAGCATCTCGAAATCGTTGCCCACGTCCGAGTTACAAAAAGGCATTGACCTGCCAGGATTCCTGCAATTAAATAAGCTTTATGCTGAGAAGGGTCGCCATGAGACTATCTGGATCATCCTTCGAAAATATCACTATACCGATAGTCTCAGTCTCGAGGACAAGTTTATTCGACCCAAGTTCGATGTTCCAGAGTACTCGTCGGCCGAGTTGAGTCCTGCCGGTTATAGATTCTTTGTTGATCTCTTCCTGCTATTTGACAAGGACAATGATGGTGGTCTCAACGATCAAGAACTCGAGGCTCTATTTGCCCCAGCTCCAGGGCTTCCCAGTTCCTGGACCGACTCATCATTCCCCTCCTCAACTGTAAGGAATGAAGCTGGGCATGTCACTTTACAGGGCTGGCTGGCTCAGTGGAGTATGACAACATTTATCGAGCCCAAGACAACTATTGAATATCTCGCGTATCTGGGGTTTGAGCCTCCGAATCCCAAAGAACCAATCACCGCGGCACTCAAGATAACCAAGCCTCGTAAGAGAAGAAGACGTCCTGGTCGGGTTGAGCGTAACGTGGTCCTCTGCTACGTTCTTGGTGCATCAGGAGCAGGCAAATCCGCTCTCCTCGACTCTTTTCTCAACCGCCCATTTGATGGTCTTTACCATCCGACCATCAAGCCACGCCGCGCTGTCAACAGTGTCGAGCTGCCTGGCGGAAAGCAAGTGTACCTCATTCTGGAAGAGCTTGGAGAGCTGGAGCCTGCAATCCTTGACAACCCGGCCAAATTAGATGCCTGCGACCTTATTTGCTACGCCTATGACTCGTCTGACCCCGACTCGTTCTCGCACATCGTTGATCTGCGGAACAAATATGCGCACCTTGATGAGCTCCCTTCGATTTATACTGCTCTCAAGGCCGATAAAGACAAGACAAACCAACGCTGTGAGCTTCAGCCAGATCAATATACTGCCTCACTCAACATGAGCCTGCCGTTACATGTGAGTGTCACCTGGGGTAGCATCAGTGAGCTTTTTGTAGGTTTTGCAGATGCCGCTACAAATCCTAGTACAGCTTTCCCCCGGAGCAATGAGGAGGGGCCTGACCGGACCAGTTTGTATATTGCATTGGGCGCCACGGCCTGCGCAGGAGTTGCTGCTTTAACGATATGGCGACGAGCAACGAATGCTCTTTAATTGGTATCACAGTTGAGCAGATGTTCACCGGAGCTCGGCAAGTTTTGAGGAGGATTTCGATACTTGGAGAGAGGACAGGCATTGCATAGGGAGGAGTTGAAACTCACCATTCGGAAAGAAACATGATACCCAGCTCCATCGACTACACATTTTCATCACATAGATATATAATCAACAAACATCGTCTTTTCTTATTTTGATCGACTTGCCCTGGTGATGGTGGCGTCGTTTCTCCTGTATATGAGCCAAACTCCTTAACACCAAGCCCATGATACCCCTGCAATGTCTTTCACCGGTACAGGAATGATTAAACCTTGTAGAAGCAGAACCCGACGTAGAAACTAGCAGCTTCCATCTCCTCATCGGATACCAGAAGAGGGCCTCCACCACGCTCTCGTACGCCCATGCGCTCGCTCAGGGGACCAAGCTCGCGGTCATCCTTCTCCGCCTCCCAGATTTCAGGAAAAGTGCGGTGAAACTGCAACTCAAGGTTGTAGTCCTCGGCGAGAGCACGGAAGGCCTCCCAGGGCACGACGTACTCAGGCACCTCCTCCACAGCTTCGTCTAGAAAGAAGTTATATTTCCAGCCAAAGGCAGGTCGAAAGACACCATCATCCGGTGTTTTTCCCGGGAAGCGCACACGGTAAATCGAGTTACCCCATTCAGCAGTGGGCTCCTCCTCGCCCTCTTCCAGCTCGCCATCCTCTGGCTCTGTTTGTTGCGGTGTTGTCGAGCCATCACCGTTCTTTTCTTCGCTTTGCTTGGCTGCACGCTTAGCAGCAGCCTCCTCGTTGAATTTACGGACTCGCTCGCCCAGAACATCAGAATTAGGGATGCAGCCGATGAAACGTCCTCCTTTCTTGAGTGCTCCGGCGACGTTGCGGAGCATGTTGCGCGCGTTCTTTTCCGACTCGAAAGCATAGTGCATAGAGAACATCATGCTGACAACGTCGAAACCTCGGCGGTTCATGGGCGAAGGGTCGAAGCCGACTTGTTGGATAATGTCGAGGTTCTCAATGGACTCGCCGAAACAATCTTTAACGTGGAAGCGAGCATCGAACAAGCGCGGTGGCGGTCGCCGGTGTCCGCCGCGCCCACCTCGCCCGCCACGGCTACCCAGTGTACGGTAGCGATCGCGAGCTTGCTCAATACTCACGTCAGCGGGATCGAGTCCAACATAGAGCTGAATTGGTTGAGGAGCCTGCTGCCATTTGTTAAGATCGCCGCCCTTTCCACATCCCATGTCCAGTACAAGTAGATCTTTGCCACTGGAGCGTCCAGCTTCGCGCGAACCAGGGCTGTGGTCCTCATCGGGTGAATAACGCTGAATGATGCAGCTCTTGATCCAATTGTTGAAAACACGAAGTCCCTTGATCTTGCTGTCTCTTGTTCTCCAGTCGCGACCACGCTCCGGTACGTTGTTGTAGTGGTGTCGCACAAGATCACTGTTGTTTCGGATCCTCTCCTGTTCAGCTTCGGCGGCTTCCTCAGCAGCAGCTTCGCGTTCTCGTTCGAGCTGGCGCTGTCGAATGGCTTCACGCTCGGCCTCTGAGATTCGCGCACGCGCACCGGGGCGCTTCAGCTTTCGGGGCTGTTCTGATGGCGAGAGGGCGCGCCGCTTTGCTGGCTGAAGTGACTTGGCGTTGTATGGCTGGGGTAGATCATCTTGAGGTTCGTCGTTGGCAGGACGTTTGCGGTGGTTTCGCTCATCGCCGTCGTCGCGATCAGAGTCTCTGCCCATTTCTGACAGCTTCACTCGTTCTTTTCGCGATATATGTGTCGTTTGATGTTGCAATGGTAGATGCGAAGTTGGATGTTAAAGTTATTGAATTGAAAGGGAAATGGATATGATGCAAGTTCTGTATCTAATCTCAGCGTTGCACTGATGTGAGGGCGCTCGGCCTAAGCGGTCCAGTTGCATCAGCCTACCCTGCACCTATTGACTTTCTGCCTTTGTAACTCAATGAAATGATGACTTATGAAGCACTCTAATGCTATTGATCTTGTCTATATTTTAGACAACATGATGATACGTTGGTCATGTTATGTTGGGTTAATGAGAAAAAGGAGAATACATTGGCAATATTGTATAAGTACTAAATTCTTTGATTTTAAGACAACTATTACTTATTATAATGCCAGATATATCGAAGAATTGAGGAATTATTGATCCCCTGACGGTATTGTGTTATTGCATTGGCTACCAAACATCAGGTGAGGCTGAAGCACGCACGACCTGAGAATTATTCACTGTGCAACTCATCCCTTACCAATTCCTCCGCTCACTGAGTTGAGCTTGGTGAAAGTTGAGCTGAGTGCTCGAGGTACGTACCAGTCCATCAGTGCGTGTCCCGCTGGAGCCTTGCAGCACAAAGCCGCCTGGAAAAACCCCACTGTCGCCTCGCCATCCAATGGATCCAATTGTCATTGGATTTGCTGTAGGTAACTATCTGCTCAACACCAAGCTCTACCGACCTACCTCTGAGCTTCTCTCGTCATCCATCCGCCAAACCACAACATCAACATTAACGCCCAACAGTGAACAACGTCATCGTCCTCGATTTTTCTGGGCAACTATCGATATCGCACCCTGCGCTTAAAACAATTACCACACACTCTCGACGACAGCGACCGCCTCCATCATGGGTTCTGACCCCCAGTACGCGAAGTGGCCATTGTTGCCTCTGTCGCAGCACGTTTTCACCCTCACAAACGGTTATGCCACTAAAAATGCGCAACAAGCTGCTGTAAAGGCTCTTCAAGATGCTATCGAACAGGACAAGATGGCTCCTTTCTACCGATATCTCGCCCATCCACTCGACGGCGTTCTCAACACTCTTGGCGAGGGCGGCTCTTCGGCTCCTGGACGACCTCTCAGCAGAAAGTCCAGTCTTGTTGGAATGATTGCTACTAAGCCTGCCGCTACTATTGTCAGTCTTCCCTGGGACGAGGGCCTTTACAACCAGTTGAAGGAAGATAATGACCGGGAGCTGCAAGAGTTCCAGAAAGAGGAGGATGACGCTGTTGAACAAGCTGGTGACACCGAGGTCATGGCTGCTCAGGGAAAGCGAGCTGAGTTCTGGGCCCGTGTAGGAGACAAGGTATGTTTGTTCTCACACAGAAACACACGTTCTAGCCACAAATCGACTTCGCCTGCTAACACCCACCAAGGACAAGGCCATTGCCGCATACGAGAGCCTATCCGAAAAGACGGGAATCCTCGGTACCAAGATCGACGTCGTCCTCGCCATAATACGCATGGGTCTCTTCTATGGCGACAAGCCTCTTGTCAAGAAGCACGTCGAACGCGCCAAGACACTCGTCGAATCAGGCGGTGACTGGGACCGCCGCAACCGTCTCAAGGCCTACGAGGGTCTGCACCTACTCACACTTCGCTCCTACAACCTTGCCGCGCCTCTACTGCTCGACTCTCTCTCCACATTCACTAGCTACGAACTCTGCACCTACTCCAACCTTGTCGTGTACTCCGTTCTTGCTGGTTCAGTGTCCCTCAAGCGAGTCGATTTCAAGTCAAAGGTTGTAGACGCACCTGAAATCAAGGCTATTCTGGGTGACGGTGAGGACAAGCTTCTTGCTCTCAGCGGTGCCCTCAGCGCTGGCCCTGGTGCTGATGACACCACTGGCGCGAAGGCTCCTAAGACGGCGACCGCTGCTGTCAACCTGACCACGTTGGGTACCAGCACAGAGCAACCTGAAGCTGAGATGGCCATTGACTTTAGCCCTCTAGCGCTGCTCGTCAGTAGTTTGTATAACGGAAACTATAAGACCTTCTTCAAGTCTCTCGCCGAGGTCGAGGAGCAGTTCCTAAACCAGGATCGCTATCTTCACGAGCACAAGAACTGGTTTATCCGGGAGATGCGGCTTCGCGCCTATCAGCAGCTTCTTCAGAGCTACAGAGTTGTTGGCCTGGAGAGCATGGCCAATGACTTCGGAGTCACTGTCGACTTCCTCGATCGGTATGTCATACGTTACGCAATGTCATGAATGAACACAACCTGACTGATTCTCTACTAGTGACCTGGCCCGCTTCATCGCTGCTGGGCGTATCCCCTGCACCATCGATCGCGTGACAGGCAAGGGTGTGATCGAGACAAACCGCCCCGATGACAAGAACAAGCAGTATCAGGATGTTGTGCGACAGGGTGATCAGCTCATCACAAAACTACAAAAGTACGGCCAGGCTGTGCGACTGAGGGGTAGCGAGAGGGCATAAATGAGGCGATTTATAGATGAGGAAGCTGGTGCTTGGCTTTGTCATGCCGTAGTGGGGGAATAAAGCGAAGAGACAGAGAATAGGCCCATGCCGTTACCTATTTCATTGACTGTACAGATGTGATGTGATATGATGTGATGTGTTAACTAAAAGTCTAGGTACCTAGATTGGCTGGGTCCCGGTGAGAGGAGAGCCAGAAAAATGGGCTGATCTGATATCACACCCCTTCCACACCGAGGTGACAACTGCACTGCACTGCACTGCACTGCACTGCGGAGTTAGGCTAGCTGCATGTGTCTGTCTGACTGAATGATATGACATGATATGATGTTAAGCATACAGCTAAGAATCGATCTACCCCAGTCTTCTTCTCTGGTACCTGCGCATGCAAGCAAGGGTCGGAATCGAAAGATCAACATTACACGTCTACCCCGGATTTTTCTGTTATGTTCTGCCGGTAGGCTCACAGTCTCTTTCTTGATCGAAGTGGGACACGCCATATTAACATATAACAAAAATGCTAGATTGGTGAATATCTGTCTATCCAATACCTACCAAGGCGCTAAACTATGCAAAACGATTTCCTGTTTGATAATCCTAAATCTTTTATCTCTTTCTCCTCCGCACGCCACATCGTCGCTCCGCCCCCGGACCCCCGCCCCCGAGGCCCCGCTCCAAGTCCGGCTTTTCGGGAGTTCGACTCATAATGACAATACTGCGCAACTGCGACTGGTGCTTCATCGGTACTTCTCGAGAAACTCCTTGTGGAACTTGACGATGCTGCCAACCCACTCGGTGCCAGGCGCAAGGAAGGTTGTTCTGAAATGCAGGGTACCCTCTTTCTGGCCAAATCCTGAGCCGGGAACGACACAGATACCAGTAGCCTCGAGGAGACGCATGCAGTAGAACTCATCTGGGCTTCGACCCTCTGCCTTGGCAGCCTCGGCGGCCTTGACGGGCAGGTTGATGGTGGGGAAGAGGTACATGGAGCCCTGGGGCTCGGCGCACTCGACTCCCTCCATTTGAGAGAAGGCCTTGTGAAGAGCGGTAGCACGGTCTTGAAGACCGGTGAAGATGCCATCGTACTCCTTCTTGTAAAGCTCATGCGAGGGCTCGCCCGGCTTGGGAGGGTTGACCATCAACTCAACGATGCACTGACCAATAACAGGGGCGCAGAGCATGATGGAGATGAACTTGTAGATGTTGGCCTCGACCTCGGCATCGAAGTTGACAAGCTCAAAGTAACCTCCTCGGTGACCACACTCGCCAACCATGCCCTTGGAGACACTGTGTAGAGAGGCGAGCTCGAGGCCGTCAAACTTGCCAGGGTTCTCCTTCTCAAGGGTGCGGAGGACAGCCTTGAAACTGTGGAACTTGCCAACAAAGACATTTGTCTGGTAGACCTCGTCGGCCATAACAACTAGGTTCTCCTTGTTGGCGAACTCAAGGACAGCACGAATGTCCTCCTCAGGAAGAGAGGCACCGGTAGGGTTACCGGGGTTAATGATGACAATGCACCGAACGTCAATGCCGTCAGCCTTGGCCTTTTCGTATGAGGCACGGATGGTGTCGACATCGGTACCCCAGTTCTTATGCTCGTCCAGGAGGTAAGGAACAGCGGTGGCGTCCAAGAGGGAGAGAGTAGCAGTGTAGAGAGGGTACTGAGGAATTGGAATAAGGATGCCGGTTTTAGGGGAGGCGCAGATGACGTTGAGAAGGGTGTTGACACCGGAGGAGGCACCGGCGGACAGGTAGATGTGATCAGGATCTGCAGGGAAGCCATCGCGACCTGAGACAAGTTAGTAACACAGCAGAAACAGAAGCGACGGCAGAACAGAACATAACTCACGTTCAATAAACTGGGCGATGCTATCGCGGATAGCAGGAACACCGGTGCTGGCACTGTAGGCACCAACGGAGCCGATCTTGCTCAGGAGGAACTTGGCGCGCTCGACGACATCGGCCTGGTAGCCAAAGTGCTTGGTGAGAGCCTCCTCGTTCTGAAGAAGTACAGGGTTCTCGAGAAGACTGGCGACCTGGCGGAAGAAGGTGATGGGCTTCTGGTCGAGCTGCTGAGGGTTGCCGATGTTTGCAGAAATAACGTGTTTGAAGGGGAGATCGCCGGTATCGCCATTTGCGATCTTGGCTCGGTATTCCTCGGACTTGACAGCAAGTTCACCACGAACGGCGTACTTGGCAGCGACGACTCGCTGGTTGATGTTCTCTGAAGTCAATCTCATTTTGGCAGGATAAGTAGAGAAGAATGAGGTAGAGGAAGAGGAAGAGGAGGAGACAGAAGTCGAGGTATAAGGATAGAGGTGACGATGATAGTGGGGAGTAGTAGCAGCAGAACTTTTTGGCGGGGTGAGTAAGGGTCGCGGGGTAGATGTGGTAGTAATAGATTTACTCCAAGCGCAAGCACGGGGGGCAATCTTATAGTCTGTGTAGATACCAAAAAAGTCGAACGAGTTAGCAATTGAATCATCCAATACTGATATAGCAAGTCAAGTAAATTGTCAGTGCTTTTCTAGGCCTGAGTTTTGCGTCAAGGGGAGAGAGCAAGGTGAGAGAAGTGAGGTGAGGTGAGGTAGGTATCAGACAAGGATGAGATAGATGCCTGGTCAGAGAAAGGAGGAGAGAGAGAGAGAGAGAAGCATACAATGAGAAATTATCACACCAGAACAACACTATTGTTGGTATAAGAGGGTATCGTGAACTAGGTAAAGATCAAAGAAAGAAGAAACTCGACTGGGTTAGGAAGAGAGGGTAGAGGCTGATACAAATAGACCAGGCAGACAATACAAGACAAGACAAGAAAAAGACTCGGCTCAGAATTAATGCAACTAAATGTCTAGGTAATAGAAATCCCCTTGTAGACAAAAGCACTGTTAGTAATAAAAAGCAGAGCAGAGCAGAGCAGAGCAAAGAAGAGACCAAAACCCCTTCACTGAGGTAACTAACCCACTCTCACCCACTCACACATCGCCATCGACATCGTAACCTTGGACCGTAGCGTAGCGCAATCCACGTCTGGGGACGGGATGGAGACCGGGAGTGGATTCAGATGCAGATTGTGCTGTTTGTACCTAGACAAACAAAACACCTCAAGTAAGATCAAATCAAATCATGGGGTCCCCAAAATCAGCGCATTTTGCTTGTGATTGCATGACTTGGGCGCATTGTCCATGACGAGGTAGACAAATTGAATGGCTTCAACCCGATCCGATCAACGGACGACATCCGGGGGCGCTTTGGGCTTTGGGCTTTGGGCTTTGGGCTTTGGGGGGGAGAGCGTGGAGAGAGCGTGGGTGATGACCTGGAGACAAGCAAGGGTGCTCCAAATTGGACATTGGGGTTCATTCAAAGCCCGGAGCCGGGACCCCTCAGACTCATACAACAGACGCAACTGGCGCCCGATTTTGGTTGCTGCACATGACCATAGCCATGACTGATATTCATGATACCCTCTCTCTCTCTCTCTCCCGGTCTCCGGACACTTTGTCCGAGGTCATCGGAAGACTCCGAATATTGATAACAAAAAAAAAAGAGATGGTTACACGGTGGTACTCGATGGCCCGAGACCAGCCGGACTCTATCTCGGGTACACCACCGCCCTCCGGCATTCGCTCTCATATCAAAAGAGAAAAAGAGGCGGCTGAAAAAGGGCATGATAAAACGTAATAGGGTGAACCAGCCAGGACATGGATAACAAGGCGCAGGGGTAATATGACAGTGCAGCTGCAACAAAAGCCAGGAAAGACAGCTACAAGAGATCCAATCGAACGTAATGTCTTGCGCCATATCTCTCGGCTGCCTCTTCTTTGCCTTGTCTCCTAGACCATCTTCCAAGAGCATCTCGCTCCCGTTTCACTGGGACCGGACCGGCCCTGCATATATAAGGCAAAAACACGCAATTGGACGAGACGATAAAGAAAGCCCAGAGAAATCTTCCATACATACAAGTTCTCTGGAAAAACGTACCTGAAGTAGCGGGGCGCAAGGTGCTCGCACATCGTTGACTGGGCTCGTTGACCTCGGGGCTAGCAGCCAACCTTGAAGACTTTAAAGGCGGCTGACATCGCAGCGTCTGGCCGAAGCGGACCGATGCCACCGGACTTCGACGGGCTAGCATTAGATCTTGACGCCAGGAAATAATAGGTAACTATTCTGTAGTATCCTGTCCTGTCTCTGTGCTGGCCAGAAGCTGTGGAGGTGTGCGTGGTGGAGCTTCGATGCGGAATGATACAAGGGTCCTAGCCGCTGAGACGGTAGTTGAAAGGACTGCCGTTCAAAATATAAGTACGTACGTGCAAGAGGAAGAATAGATAAATGTAATACTTGTTAAGACTTACAAGGTTGGAGAGCCAGAGACTGATTGTGAAGCGAAAGTTACTCTGTTGTCTGGCCAGATAAGCTAGCTACCTGCTACCTTACTCACTACTAACCTTTTGAGCTAGATACCTAGGTAGGCAGTTGGGAGATCATATAATAAGATCTCGTCAAATCGCTATCACCTCGCCGCTGTTTGGTCTCGCTTACTCCCGTGGCGGGTAAACCGTGACTGGGAGCTCTAGGGCGCAGATATATCTGGGAGTCACCGCAGATCCGATGCCGCAATTGTGATTGTTGACGAGAAACAGTTAGAGAGAACAGAGCGAGATAATGTGTGTGTTCGAATCAAAGAGGGGCAATGTCCTTGTTGGGGTTGTAGTAAGAGCCAAGATTGAGATGGTCACGCTTGTGTGATCAACAAACGCACCCTATTTAGTAGATAATCTCTGTGCGACATTCACCTCTGAGATTGGATGCTTGGTACAGATGAGTACGTTCTGGCTTTTTATACCGCTTGTTGAGGTTGTCTCTCAAAGAATTAGCCCGATATCGTGGTTAGGGACATTGTGTGCAAGGGTTTGAATAGTCGAGACCACCGGTCTCGGATCAAGCACTGTAGTCTTCTCAGAACCAATAGATCCTTTCCCCAAATGCATTGCTTGTATAGGTACTGATACCATGTATCATTTAGCCATGTCACGATAACCACCAGTAACTACTAAGGTAAGCTTGTGTGAGAAGACAGCTAATAATACAATAATGTCAGATAAGGTGCAGCACCTCGAATACACAGCTTCTCATTGGTTGGCCATGTTTTTGACTGAAGCTCTCGGTGAACCATTACAGCGCTCCTACTCACCGAGAAGATTAGTGGGGGTTCAGTATGGCAGTGACCATTACGGCGCTACGTTTTGCCGACAGCCGCCCAACGTCGCCAGTATCCGTAAATTCTCTACTAAGGTATCACGGCGACTGACGTACAGCAAGACCAAGCCATCCTGATCCACGTCAATCAAAATGGCAAAGAAGGGTAGGCACATTCTCTCAAGACGACCCAACCAGGCTGTTGCTGACTCCATTCTCCCACAGCCAAGGCTCGCCTGGTGCATGCGCGCCTCGTCTCCATGGCCATGACTGGCTTCTTCTATACCTTCAAGCGTCCCAGAACCGCACCCATGATGAGCATGTTGAAATACGATCCCATCGGTACGGCCTGACATACTCAAAACACCTGGGCCCATCAGCTAATTCTGTCAATGGCAGTGCGTAAGAAGGTCTTGTTCCTCGAAACCAAAAAGAGGAAGTGAAAGCCGCCCGACCTCGCTCCATCATACCTTGTTCGATACAATAACCCAACGACCGAGTTTCTTGCGTGAGCTAGAATTGGCTCTTTAACTGCAAACCACCACGTACGCGCCATGTAACACTACACTACCTTAGAGAGCATCGCTGGAGTTTTGGGCATCAGGATCCTGCCTCTTCGAAATGCGACTATACATGTACAACATACCTAGATCACAATATTGCCCTTATGGATATGGCTGCATTCGTATGCCACTGAACTTAACGACCAGACTAGCATGTTACTGTGCCTACCTTGTGCGTGAGCTCTGCCTAGGCATTTGGATTCAAATGATAATGTGCAATCGTTATTCTATTCACCATTCACGTATGATCTTCTTTAAATCACCAATTGCTCACCACGATTGTTCCACAAAGTTAAATTCTAGTTACCTATGCTCCCCGAGAATTGAAAGATCTAGTGACTAGAGAAACCTCGAATTCCCCAGGCCCCCAATATTACTACATCATGGCGATTACCTGCAGTCTCTTCGTTGTAAGCACATTAGTTCGACTGCTTCGAGCACGTCTTTCGGATCACATGGCGTGTTCGAAGGGACGAAGGCCTGTCTGAACTTTCAGGTTGCGAGTCGGCTGGCGCTTCCTCCGACTTGACTCGTTTGCTAGGAGAGGTGACAACGTCTTCATCGTCCACAGAGGAGACACTGCGCTTCCCACCGTATTCCTTGCCATTTGGCAGAATTTCTTTGGCAAAATCCTCCATGGTAGGGAAGTCCCAGTCGGGACGTGCAGGCTTTGGCTGGATCAAACCCGACCGAATCTGTTCAACCACCTCGGGGTTGCTACGGTCTGTAGCCGAATCGACTTTAGCCATCACAGGCCTGTTGTACTGACTGTGATTTGCGGGTGGTCTGATAGTATCCGTTTCCTGCGTCAAGGAAGTCGAAAGTCGCAGGATAGATCGTGGAGCAGAGCCTTCTCGGCGCCTCGCTTGCTCCTGTATTACCGAGGGCGCTGGAGCTGGTGAAGATGCTTTCAATGCCGGGCTGGCTACGACGACTTTACGACGATATCTTTCTCCCTGGTTATGTAAATCAAGAGTAGTGAGGTCACTTAGACTGGCTGAGCCCTCCGTGTCAGCACTCTTATCTTGACCACACGAGTTAGACTCTTCCGAACGGTGCTCAATGAAGTAAGCAGACTGAGTTCCAGTCTCGCCCCCTCGTGGTGCATGCGAGCCGACAGGCTGCGATATAACCCCCAGTTTCTCATTAACCCAATGGCGCTCCTTGCTCAGGTAAAAAGCGGTAGACTGCATTACCTGATTAAGATCAACCATCTTGTTGAATGTGGTGTTTAGATTTTCCACCCTGGGAACCTGCTCGGTCATTCCCTCTAGCTGGTTCTTCAAAGCATCGATTGCTTTGAGATCTTGGATTTGTCTCTGGAACAATTCTGCATTTACACCGGAGCCACACTCCAGAGCAGCGAGTTGTTTCTGTAGATCGTGGGTTTTCTTACGTTCTTCAGCCAACGTCTCGCGCAACAACTGAGATTCTGGACCACTCGATGACACCCCTTCGAGTTGAATCTTGACTTGTTGAAGATGAGCCTCTACTGCTGCTTGCATAGTTTCAGACTTGGAAATCTCCTTCTCGGAGGCAACCCTTTCCTCCTCAAGCTTCGTCGTGAGTGTGGTTTTGATCTCACAAATAGTTGCTTGCAAGTATTCCTTGGCCTGCTCGTCGCTCTCAAGCATGGAAGTTTTCATGAGATCGAGCTTCTTAGACCATTCTTGAGAGATCTGGTGCAGAGTTTCCTCCAGGTCCCCAATCTTTGATTCGCGGTCTTGAAGCTGTTTGGCTAACTGGTTGTCAAGATGAGTCTGAAACCCTTCTTGCCAAACCGAATGGCCAGTAGCAAGTCTGGCTAAACCTTTATTTGTGTCGTCGCAGGTCTTCTGGGTGGCGAGAGTTTTGGCAGAAATATCGCCTAGATGCTCAACAAGATCCTGGTGTGTTTTCTCATGCCACTGCTGACCTTTTGATTGAGTCTCCTGTTGATCGGCGATGTTGTTATGCAACTTCTCAAAGTGCTCCTGGATGATGTCCTGAAGAGACCCGGCTGACTGTTTTGCATCGCTTTGAGACAAGATTATCTTCTGTATCTCAGACATCAAACTGGAAGCTTGATTAGAGCGTGAAGAAAATGAAGCGAGAGATAAGAATCACGTACCGGGAGACAATGTTCGTTTCTAACCTATCCGCCATCTCCTTGACCTCTTCATTCGTCATTTGGCCATCACTGCGCGACTCCAAATGATCGTTCATCAACTCGAGTCTACACATTAGTTAGCAAGATTCTTTCAGAGACATGTTGACTTACTTCTCCAAAAGGGTGTTTGTCAGCCTTCCCTGTTTCTCACTCCACTCATTGTACTTCTCGTTACTTTCTCTTAGCGAGGACATATCAGAACGGAACGTTTTCACTTCATCCAGCAAGTTTGATTCCGTTTTCAGACGGTCCTGGAGTTCAATGACTGCTTCTCTTTCTCGATTTATCTCCTTCCCCTGATTTTCAAGCCTGAGTTGCAGCTCGGAAATTGTGTGCGTTTCTAAGCAATACAGTCAGTCTCGGGCTGTGATACAACAATATGACTGGTGATCTTACGTTTCTGTGCTTCTTGCTCAGATTCAGATCGATATTTTTCAATCCAAGATTTGAGCTCTTCGCGCTTCCTGTGACTGTCCTCCAATGCTAGCTCAACTGCTTTGGCCTCTTTCTCGCGCCTGCCCCTCTCCTTTTGCAGCTCATCACTCGCTTCTTTGTGAAGATTGCGAACCCTTGAAAACAGACCCTGCTGTTCTTTGATAGCTTCATTAATCTTTTCTCGGTGTTTGCGATACTTTTCATGAGTGGCTGCCTCATGATTTTGAGATTTGATTAAGTCGGAGCGAAGAGACTCAATCTCACACTGTAATCTTTGAGTTTCCTTTTCCGCCAGCGATCCTTCTTCTTGTAGCTTGTCAAGGCGACTCTTCGAATCTCCAATCGCGGCATCTTTTTCCGATATGAGTTGCACAGACTTGTCTAAAGCCTTCTGAGTGTGCTGCAACTTATCCTCAAGAAGTACAATCTCCTGAAGGGCCTCCTGACGCTCAGCTTCGGCGATCTGTATGCACTCATTCCAGTATTCAGCCACGTTCTGCATTGCAATCTTCTTTCGGTCAGGCTCAAATGTTGGTCGAGTATGTACTCTCTGTTTAGCTGAGCGTTTTCTTGAGATATTACTGCTCCTGGAAGTCGGGCGATCATTGTTTCTGTCAGACACTCTATGGTATTTAGATACCGAGGGGGGCTGAGCCGGCCAGTGACCACGGGATATACGATTTCTAGACTTTGCCGTGGTCACGGGAGTCCGGGGAACGGGTGCCTGCAGGTCACCACAAACACTGGAAGAGGGCGCTTGATATGAGACTCGGTCGACACGGGTAACATGTGGAAGGGGAAGTTTCAGATCTTCAAGTTGGCGCCCTAGACTTGAACTTTAGCGGGAATGACCATTGAGCTTCGTGATTCGTAACTTACCATGGCCTTTGATGTGAGGGAGAGAAATTTTCGCCTCTTTCCCCAGCTGTTGAGAAACTTGTGCTTTGGTAGCATCTTTACTGAAGCGAGAAGCATCCAATATAGGTCCAGTTTCTGTTGGAGGTGGTGCGTTAATACCAGAAGTTTCTGATATGCTTTCATGAGGGAGCCCGGAGCTATCGATACAGATGGCTGATGCTTCACCAGTGCTTTCTCCTGTAGAAGGTTTCTCCAATGGAATTATGGTGTGACTCGAAGAATTATCCGACCGATCAGTGAGGTTTTCTTCATTGAAACGAGAGGAAATCTCGGAGAGAACTTTGCCCCTTATTAGACCGAGCTCAGGGAGATCTAAAGGTGCCGCAGGCCTATGGATGCTGACAGGGCCGTGTAGTGGACCGGGCAGAGAGTGTTCAGCAGGAATGTTTGTTGGCATAGGAAAGAATTGGGAAGCATCAGCTGCTTGAGACTGCTCAGGTTTAGGTCTCCGCGAGAACTGTCCAGGACGATGAGGTTTCTTTTCGGCAAAGCAGAAACCTTCGGCCATTGTTGATGTCGAGACCTCCTCTCTTGGTACCGAGAACCTCCTGAGATGAAGCTGATTCAAAAGTATATTAGGGGCGGCCTGGGAATCCGGGATGACCGACCCGAGGTTATTGAGATCTCTTTCATCTCCAACAGGCCCAAAGGAGATCTGGCTGCTGCCTCTACTGAATGATGCTCTGGGTCTCGGGTCTGGTGAAGCGGTCATCTGCGACCGAGTAGCTGGTAGGCCAGCTAGACCTCACGGTTTATAAAGAAAGAAGATTTGTGTTACTTTGAGATGTAGTAAGGGTATCGTCGACTCTGAGGAGTGGGGTGATGTGAACAAGTTGAAAATGACAACGTGAATTGGGAGGGAAAAGTGAGGAAGTTCCCCAAATCTTAGGCTTGCTTGTGCCCTCCTTCTCCTCTCAGTCTTCTTTCAACATTTATGTTGGAAGGTGTTTATGATGCGGCTTCCAGTTGGAGTTTCGACAAGTGTTTTAGGGAAACTGCACCTGCCTGGGTTGTATAGGCACAGTGTTTCATTGCCCATCCTACCCCATGGTGCCTGCCGCGGACAGACTTTGAGCGGAATCGGGTACATCTCGAAAATTTCGGAGCAGGAGGAACATTGAGAAGGATGGCTTGAGGACCTGAGGTAAGTACCTTCCCTTCGTAGGTCGGCAGTAGCGAAGGAGTTTCTCGCCTTTTCTAAACTGTTACCTTACTAGCCGCGTTCCTTCTTCTGGCTTTTAAGGTATAGGAATTCAACCGCCGTACGGACTAAGGTACCTATTAAGATTTTACCTATACTTTGAAGGCTTGGTTGGTAATTGAAAACACGGCATATCTTTATACTCGAAATAACGTACATGATGAAGGGTGAAGGAATAGGTAAATTGATAACCCTCCTGGAAAGCAGTTCCTGTAGTTACCGCCTGCTCTCGTTTGTGGCCTTCTAGTGTAACTAACCTCCTTGAACTGTTTAAGTCAAGCTTGTTATATGGCTTCATTTGTGTGAGAATACTCGAGAGAGAGAATGAGTGACGTGTTTCTTTCTTCACTTCTATCAACTTGCACCTCAACGAAACTACAAGTCGCATTGGGTGATGTTTTAGGCAATTTGTGAATGTGACTATATTTGGTGATGCTTTAAACTGACTCAATGAAGCTAGGGTCATATACGATCTTCGACTATTATACAAGCATCTGACATATAGGAAATCGAAAGAAGGGAATTGTAAAGGAGGCCTCGTTCTTGTATCACACAGCATGGCTGCATCCCCCGGAGCAGGGTTATGAATCTATTTCAACTGCTAAACCTAGATCTAAGATGATGCAACATCGCATCGCCAAGTTTTTCGCTTAGAAGTAAAATCTAGAACGGCGGTTATCTGGAGAGTTCAGCGTCTTCTCTTCCTGCCAAGATCAATCTCAAACGCTGTCAAAACCATGACAACGGCTGCAGGTCAACTTACACGATAAGCATATAAAGAACCAACAACAACCCCTGGCGCTTCGGTTCAAAAAAGGACGCCAACAATGCATGGGCCACCGCTAGTTGATCATTGTCAACCGCCGTTATCACCGGCCCAACATCACAGAGTGAAACGATTGTCCAACACCTACATGCACTACGACTTAATCCTCAAACTAAGGCTTTGCAGAACCAATCCGGCGGCTCGTCGCTGTGAAAAATATGAAAAGATTCCCTTGCGCACAATATCGGCCCTGCATTAATCACCCTTTGGCGCGTGACGAAGTACAGGCATCGAGGTTGATAAAGTCCGGATCTGAAGTCTTATTGGCTGGACCCCTGTTTGAGGCTTCGCCGCTCAGCGCTTCGAGCAAGACTATCACCAATCACAGATGTGCGTGTTACTATATCGCGGTTCCTGCTGCTGTGCTCAAGTCTCGGCCCCGTGATGGAAATCCAATGATGATTCGTCTTGAATACTCGGGACTTGAGAGCCAAGTCGGTATCAAGGATGCCAGGGTCTGAGTACTACGCTTGTGGGGGATAAAGAACCAAAGATTTGTTGATGTATATACGAGTGGCTGCCCTCGCCAAAGAGGCGGGCATTCTTGAAAACAAATCCTGCCCTTCTATCTTAATTACCTGGTATTTTTACTTTTCATTTATCCTAGGTTCTGTGAACCTTGTGCAGCTTCTTGAGTAGACATACCCTTACACCATCTTACACAAACTCAAAGACAATGTCTTCAACAAGTAACCCATTTCCACTTGCGTCAGAGAGCTATGATGATAGTGCTCCAAGTGCCGACTCTGGCACTGAAGCGGGTGCTGCCGGTGACAGCTCAGGCAACTCCGTTTCTATCTCTCAAGGCGGCATGATTGCTATCATCGTTGTCGTTGTTGTCGTCAGTTTGATCGGCCGTATGTATCTCTCTCCTCCTAATTGTTTACATGTACTGACTTTATGATAGTCTCCACAGCCGCCCTCTTCTTCATAGCAAAGAGGCGCGAATGGACAATGAGAGAGACAATCAGGAAGTCCGCCCGCAAAGTTGTTACAGCTCTCACACCGCGGAGAACAGAGTTCCCTTCGTCAGTCAAAGACGGGCCTGTTCCGTCTCATCGTAATCGTACACGGATTGCTGATGATGATGTCCCCCCGACACCGAGAATTCGACCTGAGGATCTTGAAAAGGGTCTAGCTCAGGCCAAGGCAAAGCGTAAGGAGAAGAAGTGGCTGAAGAAGTGAAAAGCAGCAGTAGAGGGAGATCCTCACTGTGGTGTGCAATTGGTAGTCACGGTGGTAGGAGTGGTTATGGATGTTGTCAGCCACGTATTTGTTGGTTGTGGTCTCAAATTGGTGTTTCCAACGGACAGGATCCGGGTATCATCCATGTATAAATAGTAACCTTCCACGCAGGGGCTGTCTCATCTTTACTCCACGAACTGAGCATTAACGCCTTTGCTATTTTGATAATGAAATCCAAGCGCCTGTTTTGTCCTTCTCGTTTCTTAGATCCGTCTAAACGTGTTGCCACTGGCGCTGCGTCGAGCAGCTCCCGTTCGCTTGTCCCGGGGCTCAGCAGGCAGCTCCTCCTCTCTCTTCTTTTGCTTTCTCCTTGACTCTGGAATGAAGGACACTTGGCGCTCGCCAACAACCTCTCCTCGGGCCTGGTGAGTGCGCCCCGACTTCTGCTGTCTCGAGCCAAGCGCCGTGTCCTTGACAGCCCGTCCCTGGTTGCTGGTTGACGACACACGCATGACGACGTCTTCATCCTTGGTCTTTCGCCTTGGTGCTGGGACTGTCTTCTCCATATCTTCATCACTGGACGCATCGTCGTCCGAGTCCTTGCCCTGATAACGGGCCGGAGCCTTAGAATCAACCTGTTGTCCCACCGCAGTGCTCGGGTTGAGAGCACGGAACTCTCCAGTGGTCTCATCCACCTGGAAGGCTTCATCCTCGAACATCTTGCTGAAACGGGAATCGCCAAGAACACCAACATTGGTGTCAACCTCAGCTCTGTTCTCCTGCTTCTTGAGAATCTTGTCCACCATCTTCTGGTTGACCTTGACCTTCTTAGTACCTCTGATTCTGCTTGCGCGTTCCTTCTCGACCTTATCCTTGATACGCTTGGTCCTCTCCTCTTCCCAGACGTATGGGTTGGCAATCAATCTAGCTTGCTCGTACAGCTTCGAGGCCACGAAGTATCCGTGCATGTAAGGTCGAAGTAGGTTGGTCTTTCCAACCAGGTGGGACAAGCTCAACTGCTTCAGTTCGGGTAGTGTTAAGAACTTGTAGTTGTCGTATGTTTCGGTGTGCACCTCTTCCGCCATTTCTTCGACCATGTTGTCCAAGAATGAGCACCATTTAGGAGCGGGACCTAGTTGGGGAACGAAGAACGCATGTTGCTGCTTGCCTTCGTTTGCTGTCATGATCATACCAGTATTCTTGCACCATGCAACGTCGTTGATGTCGACGATAGGCTCCACGGACGTCCAAGGATCTCCTGTCTCCTCATCCCATAGCTTGATGATGCGCTTATCCGCTGACAGAATTTTCTTTTCTTGTGATGCCGTCGTCAGATGCATGAGCTTATGCACAGGGAAACCGTATCCTTGATCCTTCTTCATGAGGGGCACGGGTCGTCGCAGATCAAAAATCTGCATCATGCCACTCGAAGCGCCTGTAACGATAGAAAGGCCTGAAGGGCTGAAGTCCAATGCTGTAACTTCACCTTCGTGGCCTCCCAGCAAGGCGACCCTGGACTTGGATCGGGGGTCCCAAAACTCAACTGTTCCTATTGAAGTTCCAAAAGCGAGCAAGTTGTGAGTGTTCTCAGCGATAGCAGCCGTGTTGACGCTACCAACCCCAATACCTCCTTGTAAACCGCCCCCAGTAAGTTCATCGTCGCCACCAACATCGACCTGATACGACTTCATGAAGCGTCCCAGCTCAAGGTTGAGGCGGAACACCTCGCCTTTACCATCACTATCCAAGCCCACCGCTGGTACAAGAGCCTCGGTAGATTGCCGGTCGTAGACAAGAGCTCGGCCATATCTGGGAAGACGGACCTCGTAATGGCAGCCCATGGGAGTGTGGAATTCGAGGCGGCGATCGGTTTGGAGGTGAAGGGATTTGGAGTAATCGGTTGACAGAAGCTCAAATGAGTGGTTGAGGGCGTTGGTATGACGAGCGAAAGACAGCGAGAGCTGAGGTAAGTTATGAACATGAATCTGCGGCTTGTATGTGCCTGTGCTCATGATCCAGTCGCCATCCTCACTGACCCGGATGCAGTTACTAGCCTCTTCGAACTCGAAATCCTGCAGAAGCTCGACACGATTCTGGTATTCGGCATCGTCCTTCAAACTTCGCTTTCTGCGTCGTGCAAGCCAGTCGGGCAGAGGTCGAGCACTAGATGCGCCCGAGATTGTGTACACGGGAACGGTTCCCGGATTTGAAAGCTTCATAATGGCGGTGTTACAGCAAAACCGCACTGACGAAACTTGGTTGTCGTGTTGAGAGGAATGATGCAAGTTTTGCGATTCACCGGCCGATGCGCTTTGGACTTGGAAAAAAATCAAGGTGAAGAAAAACGATGCCCCACTATCTTCGGTGTGCTCGGTGACGCTCGGTAAGGAACCGCCATGGGTATCTCAAGTAGAGGGAAAATGTATATACTCTGACTGTTTCTTTATAAATGTTATTGATAAAACGACTTAGGTATTTAAAACGAAACAATACGATATAAGATATGCTTTGGTAGTTTATGGTATTGCTCGCATCAAGTTAGGTTGGATATAAACGTCAAGATTCCAAGGACCAACTCTCTATCTACTCCGTACTCCGTACTCCGTACTGTTGCTGATCTTGTCTTCCCCTAGCCTAGCCGAATTCGCTCCTATTCAGTCCCTTGAAATTGGTTGCCCGTTCCTTTACCCCCCGTTAAACCCGGCCAACAAACCACTTGATTGACCCCGATTAAAAGTACATACCTACCTACTCCCCATCCCAGCTGAGGCCCTTGCTCTTCCGCCTCCACTGAATTCCCGCCTCCGCCAACGCCTAGTAGTTTGTCGCGACAGACATCATCAAATATTGAACTGGCCCGGGCCATCATCGCATCGTTTCCTTACGTCCAGAGAACACACGACATAACGCCAATAACTTAGCTTTTACTTCTTCCGCCAATATTTTGAAGAATCAACCTATTGTTCGAGCAATTTTAGCTCTCCGTGGCACCATACCCGAGCTGCAAGTCCGCGACTCAGCACAAGTGTCTGGCCCGTTGAGATGGAGTCTGGGGAGTCGACTGCCCCTACCAGTACCATCCAGACAGCCATATCTCGACAACCCCTATTATCCTAAGGCTCGACTACAAAGAGGAAACAACGCAGAGTGTCGGGCCCTTTTAGGCTTGGGCCTCGCCGTCGTTCCTAAGGCCGCATTTACGGTTGCGACTTCGGAACGGCGAGGAAGTTGTCGCAATGGAGACCAGTGAATATGAGACGAATACCTTGTCGATAGTATGTTGGGGCTACCCTTATACTTCTACCCTTCCTCTGAAAGCATTTCTTTTTCTGACTTTGAACTTTCCAGAACAACATCGCGTCGGTAGCCTTTCGCATATACGAACCTCCTCCTGACCAATCGCATGGCTTTCAATCATCCGCTCTCGAGATCCAAAGTTCCCTTCGCGACCAAGGAAAACTTGTTTCGTACGACGCCGACCGAGTAGGAATATGGATCTTCCAAATCGTCAGCAAGGACGGGGCGAGCAATCTCGTCAATTCTGCCCCAGGATCTAGCCTGGAAGCTTCAGGCTACATATTAGGGATGGTCGAGGAGGGCACCCTTGAACCAGTAGCTTTGCAGAAGAGCCGCATCCCGGGAAACACCACGCAGAATGCCCCGAACAACGCAGCGCCAACCTCATCTCCGGCCGAGGCAAATGGCCGTAACGCTTTGATTTCACCAACTCAGGTCGCTGGAGGGGCTTTACCAGACGGAGGCTCTCAATCCTCAGCTCAGACTACCGACATGAGGACGCCGCGGATAGTGCCAAAGATTATCTACGAACAGTTCATGGTCGCGGTCATTTCCTCGATAGCGTTTGCTTTCTGTAGTCGGTCTATGGCCATACCGCTGAACTACAGGACAATGTTGATTCCACCTTTGCAAGCCGATGCGAATGAACGGGAAAGGAGCTCATTGCAAGCCGATCCCGTCGTTGGCACATTCAAGACATATCTCACTACTACGGGCTCTCTTATTGTCAGTCTCACTTTCTCCTACTGTAAGAACTTGGCGACGGTGGAGGATGTTCTCACAGGCGATTCCTCTTCCCCAAGTAGCTCAGTGCTGGCTGCGCCTTATGGAGTTTTCGCAACAAAACAGAACTTTACCAACGGGGATGGTTCGGATCGAAGCCTGGCACAGACACCCAATACGCAAGCTCTGAGCGTGAGAAGTGTTCCAGATACAAATGATTCGCAATGGAAGCACTCATGCCTCAAAGCACTCGAATACTGTGGGCTCAACCCATCTCAATTCAAGTCGAGCCCCTGGGTCAACCTTCTTATTTCCAAGCCGACTTCGCAAGATGCAGATGGGGAACCTAAGCGATCACGGGCAACAGTTCCCTGGCCAGGATCGCTCTGCTTTCGAAAGAAGCCACTGGAAATATCAACTACTCACCGTGTTGGCGACACCATGCTCAGTGGCCACGAGGAATGCCACGATCCCTTGGGAGATGCTCGTGGATGGTTCGCCGGTGCGTCTGAAAGGGAAGAGAGAATCACCAAACGCAGAGCTGAGCGAATGTATGCCATCCCTAAAGAAGTTAATGGTGCGAACCCCCTAGCTCAAAATCTCAATGGGCAGTCTCCTTTGACCATGAGACGACCTAGCACCGCTGCGGCTGGTGTCATGTATCCAACACCCCCCGACGCAATTCAACAACACATCGGCATTACCCCTTCCTTGGATGGAGCGATCTCAAGTCCTAACAACCCGCCCCCAACCCTTGCAGTTGTTGATGCTGATATCACAGTGCCAACAGCGACACCGATGCCTGATGCTGAGAATGACACCTGGGGAGGCCATCACGAACAAAAGAGAGAACGAAGCGACAGCAACGCTATGGGCGATTCTGACGATGTAATGAACGACTTGGGTGAGGATGTGTTCGGGGACCACGATGTAACAGAGGATGACTTTAATTTCTTTGACGGCCCTGACGGCAACGATCTGGACATGGACATGCCAGATTTGCAGACAGCTCCTACTGCACCGGCGCCCCAGGTAATGCCTCCGCCGGTGTTATCACATG
Organism: Fusarium subglutinans; assembly: GCF_013396075.1. Classification (NCBI taxonomy): domain Eukaryota; kingdom Fungi; phylum Ascomycota; class Sordariomycetes; order Hypocreales; family Nectriaceae; genus Fusarium; species Fusarium subglutinans. Next base: position 71,505 of record NW_023502264.1, read on the forward strand.
CACACACGCACCCGCATCCGCATCCACATCCACAGCCACACAAAGTTATAGAGCCGCAACCTGAAGTCAAACCAAGGCCAAAGACTAATGACTCTGTCTTTGCTAAGCCAGAACTGAAGCATGCCAGGAGCTCGCTCAATGAAGATCTTAATCACAGAATCAAAGTTGAGCGACCAGATACTGCCAAGCGAGGGTCTAGTCCATTTGACCCTGCTACCGTGTTCAAGCGAGTACGGGCTTCATTGTCCAGCCCTACCAAGGATGATTTTGCTGTCCAGCCACCTCGGAGAAAGAGTAGTGTCTTTGAAAAGGTTGTGTTTGATCCTAAGATCCCTCTGATTAACAAAAAGTATGAACATGGTGGTGCATTCGACTTTTCAAAGGACCAGAGTAATGGAGATTCGAGGCCGAGTGCCCATAATCTTTCTCGGGATGAGTATCTCGAAGGGCAAGGAAAGCTGAAGCAGACATCCAAATCACTTCTTGGGAACTCCCTCATCAGAAGTTTGACTGTTATTGACGCATCTACTGCCCATGCAAGCCCCCAGAGACTGAACGGGCACGATTGGATCTCTGAGGAGAGTGATCTCGAGTCAGACGGAGATGAAATAAGTTCGCTTTCTGGTGGTCCAGTTTCTCCCGTCAAGTCCAGTATTAAACGAACCGTCGTGGACGATGATGCTCTTTCACAAGCTACAACTTCCAGAGAGACAGAACTACTAGATGATTTCACTGATGAGCAACTTGCGATCGAGCTCCCAAAACTGTCCAAAACAGAATCGCCAGAAATGCTACTACACCGTTTCTTTTTGGACCCAGAGCCACTTAACGTGGACGTAGGCCTTTCCAACCACGACTTTGTTGAGATTGCGCAAATCATCACCGAACAGGCTGCTACCGGGCGACTTGAAATCGGCATCGAGCATAAGGCTGAGTCTTCTGTCTCCCTTGCGACTATGAGGAGCCATGAGCTCAATATCGCTCGGAACTCCTTACAACTTCTTCGCGATGTCATGCCCTCGAATTTGGGTACCCCCACGGCTGTGCGGTTGAAAGCGCTGCTGGAAATCCAAGACCTCCCCCTTGTAGGACAACCGAGCCGTCTCCAGCCCAGACCGATTCCGGGCAGAGACCCCAACGCTGAGCAATTGCGCGCAAACAATCTATACCAGATTCCTGTACCTCATCTGGAAGTACGCAGATCAGAAACAAAACTCTCAGTACTTCCATCATCAATGTCTTTCTGGGAAGGTCTTGGGCTGTCACCTTCGTGGGGGACAAAGGACATCTCCGCTCTCTGTATCTTTCCGGGCTGGAAGGGGATGTCAGACCATGCTGAAAGTTTCCTCGGCCGCTTAAAGAGTGTATATGAATCGTTGAAGCTTGGCACTCTCAACAACCTGCCGTTGTCTGGAGACTGGGACGATGGCGTCTTGCCATATGAGGTTGATAGGATCTCGACTTCACCTGACGCAACCGTAACTGGTCATGGCTCTGCTCTTGTGGAAAGCATGGAAGTGCTCCGAAGCTCTCTGTCAGAGTTGAAGTCCAAAGACAAGAATCTGGTCATTTACTTTGTTTACTCGCCAGATAACCCGGCTTCCATCATCGAGGCTTGCACGGCTTTTTACCGTTGCTTTGATGAGTACAGCGACCTTCTAGCAGCTCGTCGAGAATCTCCGCAGAATGAGCTAGTGTTGCAACTTGTTTCATTGGATATGATCTCTTCCACGACATCGCTAGCCATCCCGACTCCCGCGGAAATGATCAAGCTCTGCATAGAGACATATGATAGGTGCACCTTGTTTTTGGACACGGAATTCGGTGGTCCTACACCTGCACCGGCAGTTATGCTCGAACAGCCTCCACCTCGAATGATTGACTTCAAGCTTACAACGTCGCCTTCTCAGTCCCTTATGCATGAGAACTCCTGCTTACATGTTGGATATGCTGAGAGTCTCGATGGCCGATGGATTACAGCTGCATGGACCGACAACCGTGGACAACGACAAGCGACAACGTCCTATTCAATCACTCGGAGCAGAACGCCGGATCGTTCCGTCTCGCAACACAAGGCGGCTATCATAGCCGAGATCTGGGCGACTACGTTGACCATGATATCAATCTGGAAAGTTCATTGGCGAGTGATCATCACCAAGTCTGGAGTAATGGACCAGAGAGAGGTGGAGTGGTGGCAAGCAGCCTCAACGCTGGACGACAAACATTCATTCACCATGATTATCATGTCCGTCGATACCAATCCATCTCTGCAGCTGGTCCCGCCGATCGTGAAGATTCCTCATGCGGCAACCTCGGCGTTCTACTCGACACCAGTATCCACGCCGCAGGCTAATATTGTTTCGCCGGAGCAAACCACGACGCCGGCAACGCCTATGCGTGATGCTAGCACATTAGCTGCTACACCGACTGCCGAGGGTGCTGCAGAAGCAGAGGCCGATTCCTTCCTGATTGATGCCACTGACCAGACATGGGGTGCCATCGTCGGACATCGACTCTGTAACTCGACTACGTTGCTGGAAGTGAGACCGGCACTTGCCAGTGGGTATTTGATTAAAAGAACGGGAACAAAGCTTGAAGACCCCCCCGTCGTGATGGAGGTCAATCTTGTTCACACAGAGGCTACGCCTAGGGCGTACGAGCCTCTTCTAAGAGAAATGTTGTGCTATTTTAGGGGTCTCGGAACCCTAGCCAGAGCACGAGGTGTTGTAGATCGCGAGATGGATGTTCGACCTTGGCATATTGCAGCGGCAGAGAAGGGCGTGCGGGCGCTGCATCTACTATTATGATGACACAGGCATTGGGAGGCGTCGTTATTGGTAGCTGGCGTGTAGATTGTTGGTGTATGGCGTTTTTGCTTTGTGGTGCATACTTACGATTGAATAAGCTGTTGATGATTCAAATACATACCGGTCTTCTGTTGCCGCCCTCAAGCTCACCTCTCGATTTATTGGGATGATCATCTAGTAGGGTGTTGATACTAACGATGGTCAAGTAGCCAAGCGGACATAAGTAAATTAAGAACAAAACGCTATATGTTCAACTCTCTAGCAATAACCGCGGATGTAAAACAAAGATCGGAAAACAATAAAAAAACACCAGCATATTATTAAAGCTATGTGTTTTTAGCTTTTAGTGCTCAAGGAATTCCTTGGACTGGGTATCTTACGAGCAAGCCATTGTTATTGAGGGACTTCAAACCAATCTCTCTCGTCCGACCCGTCTTGACCCTTTCGACGCCAAAGCTGCCTCTCGACGTCCCATTCCCAGAAGCGATGACCTGGGTGCGTGGCGAAATCATCGTTCTGAGACTCATGGGTAGTGATCTGGTCTTCTACCCATTCAGGGGTACTCGGATGGGTATCTGCGGAGGCTGTGTCCACCAGAGACCAGCCACGGAGTTGGAAACTGTGAGAATGAACTTGAGATGCTTCAGTTGACAACTCCCAGGCAATATTTTCACTGGGGTCAGCCAGACTATCAGTATCTGAAGGCTGCAGCGAGGAAGTCCTCTCTCTGTGCAATCTGTCGTTGGCCGGCATGATCCATTTCCCATCTAAATCAGACGTGTTGGAGGACACATCAAAAGATCCGCACATGGAATCAGTGCTAACTCTCGATAGTCTTTTGCGTTGTTCTGGCTCTGAAGCTACGGTTTTGTGGAGGGGGAGGGGGTGTTGGGCTCTTGCGCGGCAGCGAGCCAATAGCTGCTGGAGAGTTTCTTGAGATTGTTGATTCTTGGGGACTATGCCTTGGCTCTTGAAGTCTTCCCAGGTGTTGAATTGGAAGGGCAGAGTTTCCTCTAGAGAAGAGGTAGTTGACCCTTGCTCTTCTGGTATAGATCCTTGAGAATGTGCTGGGGGAGTGAGGTGGACACTCTGGTACAGTTCCTCGGGGTTATCACCAAGCACGAGGTCTTGCTCTAACCCAGGAATGACATGAACCTGGCTCGTCTCCAAGTCCTGTTCAGAGCCAGATAGAGCCCAGGAGATTTCTACCACAGAGGGGAGCCCGGAAGTGTGCTTCTCGCTTGCCCCCAAAAGCTTCTCTGCTATATTCTTAGAGACGAGGCCGTAGGCTCTGCCGTAGAGTATGGCGCTGATTTGCAGAGGGCTCTGGAACTTGTTTCTTCGTTTGGAGAGGTTGGAATCGTTGGCAGAAACTGACCAGCAGTTAATGATCACTAGTTGAGTAAAAACATCTGACATGTCTTCGACTTGGCGGGTGGGAGAGTATATTCAGGGTCCTTTTCTGAAACGAGTGAGCAGCCCCAGAGGGGATATGAGGATGGAAGAGGCCCAAGACTTGTAAGAAGATATCGAGTGAGGCTCCAATGTCAGACACATCACGGCAGTCAGCGGGGACCGAGGTTAGCAAAGGGAGTTGAATGAACCTTTTAACATTTGTGAAAATAGAATGAAATTATGGTCAATGACCAGTTCTAGCCAAGCCCAGTATACTAACGCCCGACGACATAATGAAGGATGCATAACGTGAAGCAGTTTGGATCAGCATTGTTGTCTTGGGAACAAATCAGGCTGAGAGGGAGTGTGGAATGGGGGATTTCCGATTGAGAAAGCCACGTAGTCACCCACCTGTGAGTTGTCACATTCACCGATATCACATTGCATAAGTCACATCAGACTGCGGAGCTAATGCATGAACCGAATTGTGAAATACAAAGTGAGGTTCTCGGGGAGTCGAGTCTGGACTTTCATATGGGCTCGAGACGTCACTAGTGATATAACCCCCATAATCTCTCAGCTTCAAGTTACAATTCCCTAAATAGGGACCACCCTTACAGTTGTCTTGACCTATCGAACCCTTGTACATTACCGTGTCTGCCCTGCTGCTGCTATCCCGACTTTGCCATTGCTCAAGTAATGCTTTACTTGGCCAGCCTCGGCCAACCACGGCTCGATATCGCTCACTGAACCAGTTGACTGCATGATAGCATGGCCAGCATAATTCCTTGATTCTGCAGCCAGGGTGGGTTGAAAGAGAATGCAGCTTCTTATAGGTGAACATGGCCCTCCTGGCTAAGGGATATCACAACTGTGCAGTGGCTCATCTGGCTGAGGGAGTGTTGTCTTTGTGGTTTTCTATGCCACGTATCGGCCATGTAAATTCCCATCGTGGTACCGCCCATCCATGTTTTTGTCGGTACTTATGAGGCTCAAATGATCTTGGGTCTTGGGCATGATAAGATCAGGGATTGGGGCCCTAATGTGAGGCCCGAATAGTCTACTCTGCTGCTTCTTTTTCTTCTTTTTTCTCACCAGCGATTTCTTCGGGTCCTAGCGGTGACTTGAGTCTTCTCCTTCTTCCTCCATTGGCTTGACCTTTCTCTAGGTGTTGTCGAAATTCCGACTTAGCTGGCATACTTAAACAGCATTACGGCCAAGACAGGTACCGATGCTGCCATGCTGGTGCGATCACATTATCCCAGGAAGAAATCATTGAGAAAAGGTTTAAGGAGTCTCCTGCGTGGACCTCTGGAGAAACGTGTGAAGCCTTCGCGGACCGAACTCGAGAAGGCAGAGAAGGAGAAGAAGAAAAAGGAGAAAAAGAAGGGAAAGACACGTCCCCGAGGATCAGAATCATCGTCATCGTCAACGGCATCGGCAGCAAATCCTTCGATACCCTCCGAAGTAGAAAGACTCACAGGCCTCGCCCCAGAAACATATCTGTTACCAGAAGCACTGAGCCCTCTTTTAGAGAGCAACGTCGAGACCCCAGGAGATCAGAAGCAGGCATTTATTGCTACAAAAGACAGTAACATCGGCGCGTCCAACATCACAGCCGTCGACCCTCGGGGTCAATCTCAGACACGGCCCCATTATCCTTTGGAATACAACACTCTCTTTAACTCAGCTCCCTATTCTGAGCCATATTCTTTACCAATATCAGAGCAGGACATCCAGTATACTGCTCCCAGTTTTATCTCCACTATAACCCAAGCATCGGACTTGGAGTTTGATATCAATGACAGCATTCCTCTGCCAGAGTCAACTCAATCCTGGACTCAATTTGGGTTAGTCATTTAATATCTCTTGCGTCCTTCCAACTTGACTAATATACTTTCTAGTGCTCCCTCTATTCATAACCCTCTAGTGCCAGACTACACCCAAGACTTTGGTAGCCACTCCGGCCTTACTTGGCCTTCAGACATGGGACAAGACGTGCAGCATGAACTACCGCCACCTGCCCTCGATATCTCCTCCTCTTCTTCTGCTGGTCAGGATTTGAGTCTGGTCAAAGCAACATATGATGGCGGCTGTTCATCCCACCAAGTGGTCGCATACGATGACGGTTTGGACCACAGCTTCATAGCCCAAAGTTCTCTTGAAATGCTCCAACATTCGTTTCCTATACAAGTTTTAAGTCGTCCACCAGGAACCAGCGAAAAGACGAAATGTCCCAGTGGTGCGTTTATCGATATTGAACAAATCCTGTACGCCTGGGTAGAGTTCGAGTCTCATCACCTCCCATACCCTCCTATCCGACTATACTTCGTCGTATACAATGACTTTATAGGCGACGATGGTATCCATTTAACCTTGGGCCGTGATTGGGTCAGAAAAGTCGAACAGGCCTGTCTTCAGATGGGTTAATTAAACGTTTACACAAGCTCCAGTTGCTGCCCCTTGAAACAGGTGCAGCTTCTGTCAGCAGCAGCACTGGTTGAATTCTGTAATTCAACCCTTTTGATAGAATACGTTTCAGCTGACTCGGAGTTGCCATCATGGCTCTCCGAGCTAAAATCCGTTAGTTTCTTCATATCATTGGTTTCATTCTTTATACCTGGTCCTTTCTGATTGCAGTCGAGATGTTGCATTTTTTGGCTTTGCCATGCCCAACTCAAGGCTTGTGCCTTACAGAACTTCGTGTCGAAGGATGACGACAGGGTTGTTTAGGTAGTGTGTTTTCTCTTGTACATGAAATATGTACCTACCTCAGTAGGCAAGGTAAGTATATACGGTCTTTGTATCTACGGCTTGCAGCTTCTATTGCTTATTACCGGCGAGGAATTTCTTTGGTGTTAAAGATGATTTTGGGTTGTTAATCGACGACTTGTATGGTTTGAGCCACAGACTGAAATATCACCATACATACAAATTCGCTCGTTACAAGAATAATAGGCTTGAAGTCAGTGACAGGAGAATGAGGTTGAAGCATGCTGAATATAGTACCTCAGGTACTTAGGTAAGGTAGAGAGACTGATAGGCCTGTAGGTTATAGTGGGAGTACGTACCTGCTCCCTCGACCCGCTATGACGCTCTATCTTGAACGACGTGAAACTAATATTAGGCAGGCACCACCAGTAAGCCATGGCTGACTCACTGTTAGAGTCGTATAAGTTTTTTTTTCCTCGTCCTCAGTCAAAATCCTTCATATTATAAAACTGAACTAGAACAGAATCAAGATCACCGAGTCTCTTTATATCAGTTAAAGACAAGTTCCAAAACTCGATAAACCCGAAAATTCTGCTACAGGCCAGATCAGGGCAAAACTGACTGCATCATCACTTCATAACCACCACCGCAACAAAAGCATCGGGCGAAATGAAACGATGATGAATAGAACATCTCTGGCAAGTCTTCCAGATGATATTGTTCTTGATATTGTCGAGCATCTAGACACAGCTCGTGACATAGCTCACGTTTCCGCCTTGACGAGGCATCTTCAAAGTCTCATACGCCAAGATGGTTGGCGTACCTTCGTCAAGACTCGGTTCCCCTCCCTCCAGATAGATACAAACTCAGAGACTCGCTGGAGTTCTGTTGCAGATCGTGCAACGTACTTGGACCGCTGCTGGGAGAAGCGCGGTTTCTGGGTCAATGTGTTGCATGAAAAGAAGAACCAGCCAGAAAGATTCCAGCGTCGAGTTGCTGGAAGCCAGTCAGTGCTGTTCCATTCTGTTCTTGATGCGCGGCTTATGTCTTCGCTGAACAATGAGGTTATTGCTGCCGGCGTGGGTGAGAATCTCATGGTTTGCATAAAACCTGTTGATGGGCAGCAAGATACCTGGCATCAGATCGGGGGCCATGATCTCGGATATCGGGCTGGCACTGGAGATGTCACAGCAACCTCTGTCACAGAAATTGACGGGATACCAAATATTGTTGCCGGGAGGGCCAATGGAGATATCAGCATACACTCTGGCCAGGACAAGTTTGCAACAGTCGCAAAACACTTGAACCCACCGGACGAGGCACTTCTGAGCCATGCTTTCGATCCTATGAGGAAATCCCCTGGTCAAGTGGCAGTCTCATCTCTACAGTGGCATCCTGAGACGAATCTTCTGGCAAGCGGCAAAGGCTCGGTTTTGACCCTCTACAATCTCAATGTGTCAGATGACCAAGTACTGAGCCCTTTGGATTACCATGAATTCTCCAAAACCAGTCCCGCAGATGAGGCATCTCTCCTACGCAGCACCAAGTTCATGGGCAAAGATATCATGGCTTGCGCCTTGGGCGGAACTCGAAATCCTCTGCGTTGGGGGCAGCTCACACCAGACGGCTTGCAATTATTCAACGCTCATAGTAACTCTATGTACGTAGACGATGCTTCGAGGCTGGTAAGTGGGGGAGTCAGTGAGAAGACCACAATTCGAGCAATCGAGCCAGTTAGAGGCGGGAGTGAAAATCTTCTTTTGAGTGCGTGGGACGATGGCACATATAGGCAAGTTTATCTCACAAAACTTATGGTCAGCTATTAACCTCTCATTCAGACTTGTAGATATCCGAACACCTTCACCACAAGACGCAGTATACCGTGATCGCTTTCAACCCTACCAAGCAGGTAGTTCTCTCCTTGTGTATGGTACAGAGCGTTTCGTATCCGGCAGTAACACAGCACCGGATATCCGTCTGTTCGACTTCAGATACCCAAAGCCATATCATCACACAACAGCTCTTCCATGCTCGCCACAATGGCCCTTTCCCAGCCAGAAGGATGATCACATTATGAAGCAAGGATGGGCGCCAGAGCATCAGCCACAGAAATGCGATCCTCCAAACGGGGTGTTGTGTTACTGGCATGGAGCTTCCAGACGAAACTACTGGCGTCCCGACGCTACCATTCATATTGGCAGTCCCACATATGACAGGATCTATTGTCTGGCCAAGGCGTCTGATCTTTCAGATACTATATACTGTGGCGTTCGTGGTGCCATTCTCGAGATGAATCTCCATCTCACGGAGGACATGGTGCATAACCATAACCAACGAACTACTCCTACAGATTGGAGTATGGGAAGACCCGGAGGCAGAATCTCGCTGATCGAGACAGGCGTGAGCCTCACCCAGACGAAGGAATGGTCGCTTGATAACCGCGGTGTTCCAGAGCTCGTGGTTCAGCAGCCTCGGCCTCGTAAACGGATAGAATTATCAGATGAGGAAAAGAGATACCGTTTGGACTATGCGTTTCATAGATCATAGGAGTTTCGAAGACGCGGGTGCATAGAATTAGAGAGAGCATACTCATTCATAGACGAAGGCACAGTTTATAAAAAACGCTTGCAATTCTTTCTTCAATAGACATAAACGGCACATCTTCGTACAAGTTCTAAACAAGATCTCGCAAGTCTAGTATCTTCTAGCTTAGTTCTATAACTTTGACTCGGGCACCAGAAGCGCGAGTCTCTCTTTCAACGCCGTCTCCGCCTCCTTCTCAATTCTGTGAACAAGGACGTCGCATGTAGGGATATCATGAATCAGGCCAATGACCTGGCCAGTTGTCCAAACCTGCGAACTATGTTAGTCATTGCATCCTCAACTCAACTCAGCTCAGCTCAACTCGATGTATAAACTTACGCCGTATTCAGTATCGCCATTCACAAATACCTCCTTTCCTCGCTTGCCGCTCACAAACGGCGCAATCTCGGCAAACTCGCCCTTCTCGCTCTTGGTCTCGACCTCAAGAGCCTCCAGGGCAACCTTGTTCTTGAAGAGTCGGGTGGTGTTTCTCCACCTGCGCATGAGGAGGGTTGTGTCGGTCTCGTCCGCGCGCACAATCTCCTCCTTGACCTTGTGGTGCACTGGAGCCTCGACCGTGCACATGAATCGCGTTCCCATGTTGACTCCAGAAGCGCCGAGGCACAGCGCGGCGGCGAGTCCGTAACCATCCGCGAAGCCACCGCTGGCGATGAAGGGAACACCGAGAGTTTGACGGGCCTTGCTGAGCAGGATAAAGTTTGTAATATCGCTCTCGCCAACGTGTCCACCGCACTCAAAACCGTCGATACTGAGGAAGTCGACGCCAAGCTTGACGGCGCTCTGAGCATGGCGAATCGTGGTGCACTTATGGAGAACAATGATGCCGGCCTTCTTCAACTGCGAAATAACAGGCCCGGGAGAGTTTCCTGCCGTCTCGACGACCTTGATTCCCTCGTCGATGATAGCCTGAGCGTATGCGGCGTAGTTCGGGGGCACCATGGCGGGAAGGAGGGTGATATTGACGCCGAAGGGGTTCTTGGTGAGGGTGCGGCAGCGTTGGATCTCCTTGCGCAGTTCCTCAGGCGTGGGGAAGATGAGGGCGGTGATGATACCCAGGCCGCCGGCATTGGAGACGGCTGAGGCGAGGTCGGCGGTGCCTACGTGCATCATGCCGCCCTGGACGACGGGCACTGGAGACGGTCAGTACGAGAGTCGAGGCTATGGGATTGGGTGTACAAACCTCTAATGCCGAGTCGCTTGGTGAGTTCTGTCGCAAAAGGCATGGTCGCTGATGGCTGATGGTTGATGGGGTTCAGTGGTGAAGAAACGTCGAGAGATGAAGTGAAAGAAGAGGAAAGAAGAGAATAGTAGGAGAGATTCTACGTCTATGATATGTTATCAAGCTCACATAAGAAACAAGTCAAAAGAAAATGGCCCGAGGCTTCGTACGTGACCATTCTCGGTCGGTTTGTCCCTTAAAAGGTGCCGAGGTATGATGCACGTCGGTCTCCACTAATTTCCCCACACTCTTAGCTCCAAGGAGTCGGCTCGGCCCCTCAATTTTTCTTCGAGTCCGTTCCGTTCGCATGTGGATGTGGATCTTTCATTCAACTCATGGATCTCGCATCTAATAAATCTGAATTTTGCGGGGAATAGTCAATCCAATCCAATCCAACCGTTGCAGACTAATTAATTAATCTTGGAGAAACTCAACATCTAAACAGGATCCCCAGGTTTTAGTCTCGTGATAAAGCGAGCATGAATCTCATGGTCTTGTCTTCTCTCAAGCTTTGCTTCAAGACGAATGGTCTCTACAAAATTCACATAATAAAAAAAAGACTCTCTCTTATAATCACTACTGTAGCTGGCATTGAAGCCACTAGACCCTCCTCTGCCCTTCATATCAAACGCCAACTTCATCAAAATATGCCTTTCCAATCAATTCACACAACAAGTCATCCATCAAACGCCGTATGTATACAATAACCCATTATCCTGGACCTTCATGATTCCCCTTGTTTTCCCAGCCAGAACCAGCATCTTTCAATAGATGGCGTGTTACCTAACATCTTGCCTGTGGTCCATATTCCCTCACACCAGACTCCAGAAATCACCAAGATTATCGTTTCCTTCAGTACCGCTGCTGGTCGTCATACTATCCTGCTGACTTCCCCTTCCAGTCGATACCCCTTCAGTTGATGTTTGGCTCCAGCAACCGGACCGGCGGACTTCTGTCTCTCGGCTTCTCGATCAGATCAGCGTATGCATCAAGACTCTGGCCCATAACCTTGACAATCTCAAAGATATGTGTTCCCTTGAAAGTCTCTGCCCAAAGTCGCACAACTGCAACAGCGAGTTGTCGCAACTTAGCGCTGTCGCTTGATGGCACCTCGTGCTGCCCCGAAAGAGATGGATCGATTGGCGGAACCGCAAATTCGGTCTCATCAAGCATCCGTCCAACCATATCCAATAGGTTCTTCTCTTCCGGTGAAGCGGGAGCCTCGTGCGGCCCTATCGCCGCAATCGTGAGTAGCCACTTGGATACTAAAATGGCACACTCAAAATTACATACTATAACAATGGGTTAGAAATCATGTCAAGACATCTTTAAGGGGCCACAAGCATGCAATGAATGACTTACGCGAATGCTGAATGCTCCATTCGGTCGACTTGGTTCTGGCTACATAGTTGACGCCAGCCTTAACCAGCATCGACAGGGCGTGGAATGCCTGGAACACTGCCCGGTGCAGTCTTAGACTCCGTACTAGCAAGGGGGTCCTGCTCAGCGCCGACGCCACCAAAAGCGGATCCCGGGTCTCGAGCGCGGTTGACGGCGTGACATCGGTATAGAGTCGGATGTAGGCTTGTCGCAGTAGCGCTGTGGCCGTGTAATCCAATGTCCCTCCCACATTCGAGTCCATTGCGTTGTAATGTCCCGCTTCCGCTGCCCTGAGCTGATGCTGATCTTCAAAACTCGTCTGCCATACACGCAGTGCTTGCGTAACCTCCTCGACGTCTTCGGGTTTCATGGTTCGGTGAATGTTGTATGGCAGCCCAGCTGCGAAAGACGTCTGCTTCAACAGATAGATATGCTGGATGAGAGCGTGGATGAGAACATAGCTTCCCAGTGACGACAGATGTTGGGGGAGTCCTTGATTTGTTCTGCCAAAAAGTCGCGAGAAGGCGTCATGTAGGGTGAGTTCGATCATTGGCGTCGACTGTCGCATTTCCTGCCATTGCCAGGCTGTCTCAGCCCTCCAAAGCTTACCTCTTTGAGGAAGCAAGAGGTTCAACTCGGATGTCAACAACAATGGCGGCATGTTATAGGCAATACTGCAAAGATTAAAAAAGCAATAAGCAACAAGCTTCGTCCTGGTTGCTGTCTCCAGTCGAATCCAGGTTTCCCAATCATTAACAGCACTCTGGTTGACTTCCGCCACAAGGCCTTCTTCTCGAATGAGAATTGCCAAATTGCTCTGCAGTGACAACGCTTCATGAAGGATAGTTGGCACGCCCCAAAGACCGACGGCGAATAGAAGTAGAACTGCTTGGATGGTTTCAATCCGAGCCTGGGGAGTATTTGGAGAACTAAACACAGTTAAAATTGAGCTTCATATGAACCAGAATGAGACTTACTATGGCTCTCGATGAGTATCTTGTGTTGTAGGTCGCTCTGACTGTGCAGATGCAAACGAGTGGCGATATGTCGCACTTGGCGACGGCCTCGTGGAATGAGGACTGTAAGCGGAAGCAGTTGGTAATAAAGCGTGAACCTCCGAAATGCGCCTTCTTCGAATCTGCTCCATCGCGACAGCCTTGGCAGCATACCAAAGGGCATAGCCTCTGTTCTTCTCAAAGCGGTATTGGGCACCCACGGCAAGGATAGCAAGCAACAACTCGGGAGCGGCCTCGGCAGGTGAAAATGTTGCAAGATGAAGGAAAGGCAGATGCTCGTGGAGTCCGCTGATATATCCTTCCAAGAATCTGGTCAATGTGTGCCTGGACGGGAACACAAAGTCATTGGGTAGAACAGCGGAGAACTCATCCAGTCTGTTCTTAATCACAGTGTGGTCAGATACTGAGATACGAAGGGCTGACTGTCGTGCTACTTCGTCGATACCCCGAGCGGCAGGGTCTGCAGGATCTCGTGCCTCAGTTTGCATCGGAGGGAAGCGACCTGGCACAAAGGAGGATTTGGATGATCTTCTTCCCGAAGGTCCTCCTTGGCTCCGAGAGTACATCATCTGCTGTTCAATTTCAAAATTCGGAGGTAAGAAATGTGACGAAGAGGTCAGCTCGTCAAGGAAAGGGTTATAATCATCGTAGGAGCCAGTAGGGAGCTGTTGAGGCACATATCCGGATCCTAGAGGCTGATCTTCCCGGGGTCGCTCCGTTGTATATGCGACGATGGATTCTCCATAGCTACTCTTTCTTCGGGAATCTGGTGAATGTGGTGGAAGAGGCGCCGCATTGACATTTCTCTGGACAGGTGTCACTGAGCTCGCCAGGGCTGCATCAGAGAGGAGGTCAAGATTGCAAGCTGCAGTTCGGGGCTGAGTCCGGGGATCCTGAGGGCCTTGTTGGGTATTTGGTGGAGGACCATGGTGAAACTGTTGTGGCTGTGGGAGTGGTTGTTGTGGTGGCGGAGGTCGCGATACATTTAAATGTTGCTGTCCAAGAGCCTCATTGCTTATCTGACCCTCAGAGATGGAACTCTTATGTGAAGCTGAGGATGTATTGGATGACAGCTTCCTGGGCCGGTTGTTGTCCTTGCTACCTTCATTTAAATGCACGAGCTTCTCGTGTCTCACAAGGAGGTCCCTAATATCCATGTAAGCATGTGTATTTGACGACAAAGCTGGAGTGACAGGAGAACCCCTAACTGGGATGACACATTAAAGGAAAGACAGGAAGAGGACGAGCGGAGATGACAAGATTTGTAAAATGTGTGAAGAGTGAGTGGTGAGTACTGTATATGAGTGCCAGGTGGGACGGCCTGAGAGATGGGGTATATAGCGTAACTAGAGTAAACGTACCTTCGTCCGAATGTCTTTCCGCAGCGATCCCAACCACATGAGAATGGCTTCTCCTTGGTATGGGTGCGCTCATGGCGTTGAACATGTTCGACACGTCTACACATTAGAAGATTTTATCAGTATCCTACTCAGACTCTTGTTCAACAACAGATGACGAACCTGAACCGTTTGCTACAGTACTTGCAGGGTAGAGTCTTGGGCTTTGGTTGGCGAACTTCTGTAGGCTCTGGCCCGACGAGGGGAGGAGGAGGACCAGGAAGTGGACGAGGAGGGCCCTCCATAGACTGAATGGCAAGCATTGTGAACGTGAACGCTCAAAGAGCAAGTCCTTGATTCAGTTTCAAGTCTGATGCCTATTATCAAAGTGTGGGGATGGGAGAAGTAGAGTAGAGAGACAGAGCAGATAGATAGCTGATAGACGGAGATGGAGAGAAAGATTAGGATTTGGACCTGGATTTGGAGCTGGGGAAAGATAGATGCAGGCAGATTGCGGGGTGCGTTAAGGGTAGAGCATGGCATGTGGAGGAGGAGAAAATAGACGGTGGCCCGTGGACTGCTACTGTAAGAAGGAGGGTTGCTTTTTGGTTTGCCTTCCGCGGGAGAGACGGGGTGGATGAGAAGATGGGGGGATGG